>NC_071119.1:1595000-1755000 GCF_024256425.1 Clarias gariepinus
CAGGGTATGGTGATATTAATTTTTCAAGGCATCTGACTGACTCCTTTGTGTCACAGAAATGCCAGGCTCCGCCCTCAGTCAACGCCCCCCAATTACCCGAATGCTAATCACACACACACCTCAACCTCATCACCAACACTACACAAATACACCGCACTTCCCTTCACTCAGTGTCTGGTCGCTAATACAGACAAGGACTCCATGAGCTACTCTTCTATGTGATCTTCCCATGCCTCGTCTCCTACCCTCTCATCTCGTCTGTCCACCTACCTCCGCGTTGTGTTCGTCATTCCTCCAGTCTGTGGGTATCCGTCCTCCAGCTCCATTACAGTTAATGTCAGTCAATATCTTTATTTATCTATTTATCCACATTGTTAATGCATCACACGTTTAGGTTTTCTACATTATACGTCTGTGGAGTCTGTCATTCCATAACACTTTGGCACAATACCCATTTTTCAGATTCTGTGACTGTTTCTCTCTCAATTTTGGACAAACACCCCACGAAACTTGTATTAAAATGTCTAACATGATGCAAAATGAATAGTCAACCTAAAAGGCACCATTTTTAAGTTATTAGTATTTGGTTGGTACTCTTGTAGAGCCCTTTGAAGAGCTCATTCTAAATTTTAAGGTTTTGAGCAATGGTTCAGTGGTCTCTGTTTTATTGTGTTCCCAGGTTTAGACCATCACCTGTTTGACAATAGCACATCAAATGACCTAAAGAAAGCATAAGAACAAAAACAACACACACGTACCAAATATAACCCGTAGACGGAGAGCACGATGGTGGCGATAATCCTGTTTGGAAATTTAAAATATGGATCCCACTCATACACATTTCTCTGGAACCAGTTCTTTTGAACAGACCTGCAGTGTAAGACAAGTTTTATTAAGGAAGTGGTTAATCAGTGATTAAGAGCAGCTTCGCCTTGTAATGGAGCCCTTTGTATTTTAATTGCCTCATCTATGCTGTGTTGGTTCCGGGTTAAACTTTCGCAAAATTGCACTTCCAATTCATGAGGGGAATCCTGATGACACAGCAAGGTCAACTGATCTCGTTTAAAGCGCATGCGGGAAGAAACGAGGAGAGAACCCAATATAGAGGAACGGTTGATTGGGACTTTCATTTTCTATCACAAACTTTTTGTTGTAAGCTCTCTCCATTCTCTCCATCTCTCATTATTATTATTGTGCTGAATGATTCTATGAACTGGTGAGACCGATTTATTAATTTTATATAATTTATTATTCATTAATAAATCACATAAAATGCATCAGACTTTGAACACTCCGTACCCTCACCCACAACATTGAAACATTGTATATAATTTGTAAATATTGGTATCTGGTGCACAAT
Organism: Clarias gariepinus; assembly: GCF_024256425.1. Classification (NCBI taxonomy): domain Eukaryota; kingdom Metazoa; phylum Chordata; class Actinopteri; order Siluriformes; family Clariidae; genus Clarias; species Clarias gariepinus. The sequence continues at coordinate 1,596,361 of NC_071119.1, forward strand.
AAGTTTTATTATTCTGTATAATAGCCAATTGGGCTCATCGTGTGTGTGTGTGTGTGTGTGTGTGTGTGTGTGTGTGTGTGTACATACACTCCGGCAGCCCGTCTCAGCAAACATTGTACATATTTGTACTCGTGCTTCTTCACTTCCTCCTGCAGAATCCACCATAAATGCCACATAAGCATTTACACACACACACACACACACACACACACACACACACACACACACAAAGTATATATAGATACATTTATAGGATTAGAATTTCCCAAACAGCAATTTAAAAGTACCTGTGTTGTGTATGTTTTTGTTTCTAGCATTGGTTTATTCATTTTGTATTGCACTTGTGTCCTCCATTCTGTTTCTGTATGAGAACACCATGACAGCAAATGTTTTGAGGTGCTGGGAGCCGAAAATGAGGAGCTGCTGAGACAAACTGCACAGCTCATAACATCTTTGAGCTCTTCTAGAGCACACTGAGCTTTATGCTCCAGTACTCTATGCTGGATGTTAGAAGAGGATCTCCGACTCACCAAGATGGGGGCCTTCCTTTTGTTGCTTCCTCCTGCTGTTCCAGCAAGTGTTTGACCACCCTCCCAATGGCAGGGAGATAAACAAGCATTTGCTGAGGCTCAGGCAAGTGAGCCAGAGTGGAGCAAAGTTCACTTTCAGAGCATTTTTAATCTAGCAACCAGCAGTAGGTGGAATGAGCCAATAGAGGCTGTGTGCCACCAAGGGACCAGTGCAGACCTGCTGTCCAAACAAGTGTGCAAAGACAATCAGGCTAGTCTTGATGGACTGATCAATATATCCATAGAGAAGTGGTGGCTCAATAGCTAAGACACATTTGAGTGAGCTATTCAGTTAGTGGGGTTGGTTTTTGAGTACATTCTGTATAGAGAATCTGGGTGGAATTCTTTCCCTGGGTGGAATATCAAGCACACAACTTAGATTTATTAGCATATTTTGTATGAACCTGAAGTTTACCCAGCGAAAAGTGGATTTGAATTTTATAAAAATAAAACTGTTGAAACTGGTGGCCTTCTAGTCATATAAAAGATACCTGCTTGCTGTAATCGCTCAAGCGGTTCTGTATTCCTCTCAATATGATAGAACCAAAGCGGCACAACAGGAATCCCAAGCAAAAGATCTGTGGGATATCTAATAACTGCACACAAGAACAAGTTTAACACATAAAAGATTTGTAATTTTAACTGAACATCATGAGATAATATATATATATATATATATATATATATATATATATATATATATATATATATATATAAAAAAAAACATGCACCGTTCACTCACCAACCCTATCCGCATCATGTAATCCAGGAAATCATTTCCCTTTGGTTTTATTGTTCTGCACGCGACCACAAACCACATCTGTGCAGCAAACCTGGCATCACACAGACACACACAGAGTGTACATTTTATGGTGCTAAAAGGTACTACAGTGTTTTAAAAAAGTTTTTTTTTTTGCATAATCACCACACTTACATGACTCAGGTCATCAAACAAAATTTAATATTACACAAAGATAACCCAAGTAAATACAAAATATTTTAACTGATGATTGTAATTTGTACAGGTAAAAAGTTCTCCAAACCTGCCTGGCCCTATGTGAAAAATTTATTGCCCCCTTGCTAAATATCACAAATGAACTGCACTGTAATTAAGTATATTTTTTTTGGATAGAATTGACATGCATATAGTTTTTTTTATTATTTTTTTTAAAATAAAATCATCATTTAAAAACTGCATTTTGTATTTACTGATTTTTTGTGCAAAAAAAATTGGTTTGATGATCTGAATCATTTAAGTGTGACAAATAATACAACTATTCTACTGAGACAAATTTGTTAATGACCTCTCAGTAACTCAACGTCTCCAGAGTTAAAATCAGCTGTATAGTCGTTTTTTGATTAAGTTTACAAGTGTTGTGACCCCACAATGAGCCATTAACAATTTTAATAAATTCATACTGTTTCGAGTGTTTGGGGGAAAGTCATGCTCTTCTCGGGCTTCAACGAGAGTGTGAGCACTGTGACCTCCTCCTGATCAAAGTGCTTCAGGCCTGGCTCGCATAGATCTAGCAGATGTGCACGAGACGGTTTCTCCCCTCCTTTCTCTGGCAAAAATTCCTCCGCCCACTTCACAAGCGCACTCCGGCGCTTCTTGTGAATGCGCAGGAAAGACATCCCCTCTCACTTCCGCGGAAATAGCCACCTCAGAGCGCTCTTTTAGTGAAGACAGAGCATATGATGAGTTACTTGAAGTAGTAACGTGTGCGGACGAGCGGCTGCATATCGACTGGCCCCAGCAGCGAGCTTCACCCAAGCGCTCGAAACTAGATGACAGGTTTCTGTCGGGTGGCTGGGGGGCGGAGCCTCAACGATTTTTCAGGCTTACCAGGCTGACCTGCTAAGGGGCTTGAGCACTGGCCGGGCTCCTGATAATAGGGCATTCTTGGAATTACGCTGAGACTTGTCTCTTCAAGCAACAAAGCAGATGGCCTGTACAATCGGCCATTCTATGGCTGCTATGGTTTCCGCGGAGAAGGACTTGTGGCTGAATTTTACGTTGACTCGGTCGCCACCAGGTTTAGGTAGGCGAAGCTATACAAACAAGCCTTTGGGAAATTCCTTCCCCGCCATGCTCAAGAGTCGGGACTGTCAGCCACCCAGTCCTGACCAGGTCTGACTCTCGCGAGGTGTAAATCACAGAAGGAGAGTGTTTTGAGCGGGGCACCCCCTCGTAAAGACTGGGGTGTGTCGCGCTTCGCAATTCGCCTCAAAGAAGTCGGACCGGCGTACTCTCTTCTTCACGAAGAAGAAGCCCTAATGCTCATTTGCCAAGGACTGTGGGGGTGGCCCCCCGGGGAGGGGAAATTCCTTTTCAAAAATGAAGTGCTCTCCCTGGCACCCCCAGGAGGTCGGTGTTCATGCTCCGCCACCACTGGTGTTTCGGGCAACATCCGTCTCCAACGAAATGTTAGTTCTTCAGTCTTTTCCTGCCATGTTCCAGGATGCCAAACACCTAACACCCCCCTCGTAACCGAGCCGCCAAGACTTTTGCCCTTTTCGAAGAAACTGGCAGCGTGGAAGCTACTGTCAAGTATATCACCTTGAGTACTAAGCGCTGTAGAGAGAGGCTACAGGATCCAGTTCTCACATCGCCCTCCCCGTTTAAACGGCGTGGTCTCCACTTCCATCAAACCGGAAAGGGCGCATCTGCTGACTCTGGAGTTACAGAGAAACATGGAACATGTTCCTCTATCAGACAGAGAGTCAGGCTACTACAGTGGGTATTTCTTGGTTTCCAAGAAGAAGGGGGGACTGTGTCCAATTGTAGATCTTCGCGGGCTGAACTGCTATCTGATTGAAGTACAGATTGAAAATGTTGACTATTAAAGTGATTGTTTCTCAAATCCAACCAAGGGATTGGTTTGTGACAATCGATCTGAAGGACGCATATTTTCACATGGAAATACTGCCACAACACAGGATGTTCCTGAGGTTTGCTTTTGCTTTTTTTGCTTATGCAAAATATATATAAAATATTTATTTCATCCATTATTTGACCATGGCTGGAAATAATAGCTTAAATGTGATTGTGAATTTAGGACTGAAATAAAGCTTTTCGTCACCGTGCGGAAAACCGCGGCTCGTACTTTCACTTTACAAAAGGCAGCGTTTTTATCAAAAGGCCGATAAACACGTGTTGTACAGTATATACAACGTGACAGCGCTCAGTTACTGTAATCCCTCTTCTCACCTTTGATGTAGGTGTAAAGTTATCAAAACCGGTTTTGGTGAATTTGCAGAATTGAAGCGTTTAAAATGATTTAACAAGACCGAGCAAACGTCTCTGCCTAAAATGTATTTTGCCAGCAAAACATAGAATAAATAAAAATAAAATGTTCAATGGTACCAATCAAATCAGACTTAATAATTATTTTAAGTGTAATTTACTGAATTACTGAATATATTATGTTTTTATGTGTATCCAATATGTGAATATATTATACAAGTGTGTGTTTGTGCGCGCGTTTTATATGTGACATTCATATAAAATGCAATTTGTGATAAGGGTATGTTGTTAAAGTATTTGTGGATATGTATGTAAGGACGCAGCTCGCGTGAGGGGCAGGGCCGCGTATAAACTGTTCAGAACGGGCCGGGTCGTGATACCGCGACACTCCGTGTGATCATTCGGTCACACCGGTAAAAGAAGTCAGGGCCAAAGACAAAGCACACTAAAGAAGAGACAGGCAAATCCCAAGCCTCTGTCTGTCTAAGACACAGGTGAAAGAGAGAGAGAGAGAGCGACACGTATCAGTTTAGTGCGCGCTTTCGGGTTAAAGTGCACAAAGCACAAACTCTACTCTCTTCCTACTATAAATCCTCGGTAAGGGCATAAGCCCCCAGAGCATCTTTAGTTTTTTGTTTTAGTTTCCAGAATCCCATCTGTTCTTGCGTAGACGGCGGAGCTCTGTTTATTTTGTGTTTTAAGTTTTCTTTTGGTTTACTTTAAAGTTTCTTAATTAATAATCCCACGCTATCTCAAAATGGAAATGTCGTCCTGTGTCTGTCATAAGCTCTCACAACAACTCCTATTTCACTGACCCCCTCTAAAGCCCTGCGTCAGGACTCTCCAAACATCTCGTGGTGCAGATCTCCACACCGCACCCCCAAACAATATAATTAGGAGAAAAATGTAAATTAAGGATGTCTTGAAACATAATGCAGTAACTCTTTATTCATTTAAAACACGGTAAAGGTGTTAATGTTTTGTACATTCCTTATTCGTCCTTTCTGTTTGTGTTCAGGTTTCACTGTTTTCCATATACATACAACGTTTGGACAACAATGTTCCGGAAGCGATATTAAATAAGGAAAATACACAATTTTGTTTCAATACAGTTTTATCAAATATAGAATATTTTTATGTTTTGCTGGCGAAATAAATTTTAGGCAGAGACGTCTGCTTGGTCTTGTTAAATCGTTTTAAACTCCTCAATTCTGTGAATTTCCCCATCAGCGAAACCGGTTTGATAACTTCACACCTATCATGAATGAAAGGTGAGAAGAGGGATTGCAGTAACTTGCAGACATAACCCCCCCCCCAACCCGCCCTACAATAACTTAAACGACTGAATGAAGTTACATTTTTTTTTTTTATAAATTTAGTCCTGTCCAATTCTTTTTCCCCGATTTTCTCCCCAATCTAGTCGTGGGCAATTCCTCCCCGTCACTAGGGGGCTCCCACATACATCAAGGCTACTACAACCACTCAGTCGGGAGGGCGAAAGCTATCCCGTGTTTCCTCCGAACCACGTGACGCGAGCCGACCGCATCTTTTCGAACTGCTCGCTCACGCACCGTTAGGGGCGGAGTAACACACTCGGAGGAAAGCGCTAGCCGCTCCTTCCGCGTGCGCGAGCTCACAGACGCCCCTGATTGGCTGTAGAGCCGTGATTAATGTGGGAGCACAAGTATCTCTCATCCCTCCCCCCTGAGAGAGCTCGGCCAATCAGCTCTCTCGGTGCCTCCGGCTGTGAGAGAATGAAGTTAAATATACTATTTAAATTAATAATTGCGTTTGCTTTACATTTGAGCACTCATTGAGCTTTTTCATTTTATATACTACCATATCATATATTTGTGTCTATTACTGTTTTATTTACATTTTACAACATTACATGCAATTTGTAATTTACTTGCAATTGTCCTTTTAAAATATAACCTATTTAACTACTTTAGCAGTGAATGAGAAATCTGGTCGGCCAGGCTTTTAGATAAATATATTATTTGATATAATTGTATTATTTAATGAATAATCTTATTGAAAATATGATTCTTATTCTCTATATTCTTGTCGAGTATAGTCCTTCAGAGCAAGCATTGTGTCAGAAGATTCTACGGAATCTCTTCTCACCTTTCATTCACGATAAATGTGAATTTATCAAACTGTGTGCACTGTTGGCAAATACTGGGGTTTTAGATGAATTAAAAAGAGAGCAGACGTCTCTGCCTACAATAGATAAAATAAATAAATAAATAAAAATGGTTAATGATAGCAATTGAATCAGACTTAATAGTTGGATTTGACACTTTTCTTTTTATTTACTGTATGGACAGTCATATTATGCTTTCTCTATGTTATTTATCTCTCTATATATTTTTTAATTATGACTTGAATAAATCGGCTTACATCGGAGCGCGCTGGCGTGTTGGAAAAGCCAGCATTTATCTATCGAGTAGCCTAAATATTGGTGTTTGTTGTTTTTCTGTCTGCATTTTTATCGATTAATCGCACACATTTATCATCCTTTTAATCAAAACTCTGCCTTTTGTTAAGTGAAAGTGCGAGCCGCGAGTTCATACACGCCAATAAATGAACTTTAGATTGATTTTAAAGCACCTTTTTTAATAAATATTAATTATTTAATAGAATTAATTTAACTAAATATTAATTTTTATTAATGGCCAGGTGTTCAGTTTTTCTCTGCACGGTGTATCTGCCCTGAGAGATTGTGTGTGGTGCACGGAGAGTTTGTGTGTGTGTCCGCGCACGCCTTAAACTGTAGATGTGTATGCACGGAGAGTTTGTATGTGTGTTTGTGACGTTATATTCTTCTTCAAACATGCTTCCAACCAACCAAATCTGGCCTCCAAACTCAGAAGGCTACGTGTTATAGCCGATAACTGCTCCTTTGATCTGCTGGTTACAGCGGGGCATCGACTGCTTATCAGCGTATAGTAGCCTGTACAAGCCAATTCCTTCCCCAAAAATAGTGTACATGTCTGCAACAATCACTAGCCATTAAAATGTTAAGAATTTAATTAAACACACATATATAAATTAGATTTTCTTTAAAAATAATATTTAACTTATATATAAACTCATGCTAGTGTTTTTTTTTCTACGCTGAAGTACCATTTAAAGTACCATTTAAAGCTATTTATTCATTTCTCTTTTATTAGCTTACGCACTTACTTACTAACTAGCAAATGGTTAGTATAGGGCTCTAAAACAATGGCAGTATAAATGACAATGAAATATTACAGAACGTGCGAGTTGATGCCCATGCACCAATCACTGACCATTAAAATGTTGAATTTGAATTAAAATGGCACAGTACTAATGAATAAACAAAGCACAGTCAAAGCCCAGGGATTCTACGTGCCCAAACGTTGTATTCGGCGAGTAGCATATATTTTTGTGTTTGTTGCATTTCATGTCTGTAGTTTTATTGATCTGCTCATATATGTGTATGCGTTTGTCAGCATTTTGATCAAAAAGCCGCACACGCAACTCACTTTCACTTTGCAAAAGGCAGTGTTTAATGTTTAGTGTATATTTAAAACACAAACACAATAAAACAATATTGTTTTAGGCTAACATATCATACATTTTCGTATTTTTGTTGTACTTCGTCTTTTTGCACACGCGCGCGGGTGCATTACAATAATAATAAGAATAATAACAATAATAATAAATTCAGATCACTATTACTACTACCACTACTACTACTAAGAATAATAATGCTAAATGGAGAAAGTGCAGGTAAAGAAGTATCATTACCAAAGGAGAGAATAAAATAAAGAATAAATACATATCAGTATTTACAGTTTGAGCTCGGTACGTTTATGACGCTTGCTGTTAATGGGCGCCTAAGAGATATAATTCATTTTCCGCTTCAGTATACACACAATACTTTAGACTGAAACACGACGGCCCCCTGCAGGTAATGAAGAACATTTTCACAGCTTGCCGCAGGAAGTCGCGGGATCCTGGTTTCTGACTCTGGGTCCCACTCTAGGTCCGTCTTGTTGTTGCAAAATGCTAATGACAGACGCTTCCCTCACGGGCTGGGGTGTAGTCTTGAATGGCCATCCAGCCCAAGAGAGCTAAAGAGGTCATCTTCTCGCTTGGCACATCAATTGCTTCGAAATGATGGCTCTATTTCTGGCCCTGAAGCACTTCCTCAGCATTGGAGAGGCTACCATTTCCTAGTGCGGGTGGACAATACTACAGTAGTCTTATATATAAATCGTCAGGGCAGACTGCGCTCGCGCCGCTTAAACAAGCTAATGCACCAGGTTCTGCTTTGGGCACAGGACAAGCTCCTGTCCCTCAGGACGATTTACATTCCAAAGCATATGAATGTGGGAGCAGATTTGCTGTCCAGACAAGCTGTGACACACGGGGAATGCGTCCATCAACAGGGTCTGACAGGCTCTTACTGACAGCGCCCTGTTGGCCGACCAGTGTGGTTCTCGGATCTAATATCTCACCTCGACGGCTCGCCGTGGGTGATTCCAGTGAGGACGGATCTTCTGTCTCAGGCGCAGGGAACAATACTTCATCCCCGGCCCGAGCTCTGGAACCTTTATGTCTGGCGCCTGAGGGGGACCAATTAAGAGATGCTGGTCTTCCAGCCAGTGTCATTGAAACTATTTTAAGTGCTAGGGCTCCCTCCACTAGGAGAACTTATGCCCTCAAATGGAGTGTGTGACAAAGCTGGCCTAGATATCACGGCTGAGCAACCCTGGCACACATATGCATATTCTCTCTCTCTCTGCTCGCGCACACACACACACGCATGCACTCGCGCTTACCTCTGGAAAACATTACATTCACTCCCCTGCCGCTGTTTCTGCCATCAGCAGCATGGATGCACACACGCTCTGATGGCACACATAATGTACATTACTCCCTCTGTTTATGCGTGTTCATAATCCCGGACATTTAATGTGTTGTGCTATTTTGCCGTGCTGTTATGTTTTATGTTTAAACAGGCGTGTGATGGCTGTCACTCCAGTGTGCGATACTGAGTCGGCCAAACGGAGCAGTTATGACGTCACTGACTGCGCCGCGCAGTGCACCGGAGTCCGGCCAAACCATTGTGTAATGTCAGAAGGGGTGCCTAGATTTGTGGCTGTAAAAAACGTACCTAGTAAATACATTGTTTCGGTAAAGGATTGTTTTATTTTAATTTTGTTGTGTGAAACTTTAACCAAGTTGGTGTTAAACATGTCTTAACCATGTGACAATAGGAAAGTAATGGTTTCTGTATGAACAATAATTTTACCAAAAACCATTAATGAGAGAGTCCCAGGAAGGGGGGAGTCTGGCCTATAAAAGAGGAGACCAGACTCCAACATGGTTGCTTGTTAACCAAGTCAAGAGCGAGAGTGCAACTCTGGTGCCTTGAGCTATGTTGTCTAGTGTTATATCCTGGATACATGCAGTACATAATTTTTGGATTTCTTTCCCCCCCTTTATGTTTCTGTTTTTTTTGTTGGTATTTTAGGATTTTTGTTTTTCCCTCTCCCTTGGTTTGTGTCGTCACCTGTAAATATACTGCACAAGTGGACTGTACATTTTCTGGGGCACTGTAAATAAATATCACTTTGCACTGAAGTGCATCATCATGGAGCCATCATTTTTACCACCTTATACGAACATTACCACGTCTTCGAGCAGGGGGATTTGCTATTGCGCTTGCAAGAGGAGTCCATTTGCAGCAAGTGTGTGATGCGGCAGGTTGGTCCTCTCCGCACACATTTGTTAAATTTTATAGTTTGGTTGTTTATGCTACTCAGGCTCACAGGTCCTCGAATCAGCCTCCCAGAGTTAGGTCTGAGACCTCCTTGGCATTGTCTGTACACGCAACACAACCCAGGGGGTCCAGACACTTGCAATGTGGCGGCAATGGTATTCTCGTTCCCATAGCGTTTTCACGCAGCATCGAGTGTAGCTTTTGAAAAGGAATGTCTCGGGTTACTTAGCTGTAAGTTCCCTGAAAAAGCGGGAACGAGATGCTGCGCTCCAATGCCACACTGCTTGCGTGACTGGACGTCCTTTCAGACAAAATTGATCTAAGGAATGTTTCCGGTTTACTCCTATTTATAACTTGCAGGTGCACTTTATCAGATGATGTCACCTGACCGAAGTTATATAAACCAAAAATTTGGCGTGTTTGATACACATAGGCTTCATAACCGGCAACACAAAAAGATGTTCCCATAGCGTTTTCACGCAGCATCTCGTTTCGGCTTTTTCAGGGAACAGAGTTACAGCTAAGTAACCCGAGACGTTTTGTGTATGATTCAACTCAATGCAGATATTGCTTGCACAGTGGGGAAGTTGCATTCATGTACACACAAAACCATGCTTTTTTAAAAAGTTGGCAGATATGCCACGTACAATCCGATACCAATCGTTACTGAATCATTAATGATGGAAAAATTTTTTGAACATGCCCCAATTTTCCTCTTCACATGAATGTCAGAATTTACACTGAGCCCAAAAGAGGCTGTAAGGAGCCATTACCATCCTATACTGAGCAGTAGCAAATTTAGCTCAGTGGAATGGGGATGTAAGCAACAGAAAAATCATGAAATGACAAACATTTTTTACTGTTTTGTGTACATGCTGTTACCCCCACAAACACACGTTATAGCCAGAGATACAAGATTCATTTTCGATAGTTTGATGTCAAAAATATATATATATTTTAATTACCATGAGAGGGAATACAGCAGCCCCAGGACTCCTCCGAGCAGTCGGTGTGGTGTTGACAGACAAGAGAATAATGGCATGCAGGCAATGCTTACCAGCAACGCGGATTTGAGTTGTACGAAAACTGAAACACACACAAACATGTAAAATAAAATTAGAACATTGTGAAAAAGTTCTCTTACATTCAAGATTAATTACAATGAAGTGAAATATTCTGCACCTTTTTGTTTTAATTTTAATGATTATGGCTTACAGCTCATGAAAATAAAAAATACAGTATTGCACAATACTGTATCTCATTTGTAGTTTGTAAAGTAAATTACTATTTATACAGCATGTGTATCTTTCAGGTAGTTCAATACATGCATGAAGACGACTGCTGACTTGACAGGTGTCCAGAAGATAATCATCAAGAGCGAAAGAAGTCACTGAGTGATGTATTGACTGGGCAATGAGATACAACTGTAGCTTTTTAGTATCAAGTCACTCCTGAACCAAGGGCAAAATCAGAGGCATCTTACCTGGGCTGAAAGAACTGATGATAAAAAGAACTGGACTATTGATTAGTGGTTTAAAGTCATATTTAAAAGTAAATTTTGCTATTAATTTGGAAATTAAGGTCCCAGTGTCACAATGCAGGTCTCACGAGGGGCAAAACAGTGTAAAAATACTCTGCACTGTTTAGAACAGGCAGATCCGCAGGTAACTACCCCATGGAGTTCTGCACAGGTAAAGGAGCGTTAATCTAAACTGCCAGGGTAATTAACATGAACACGCCGCACCTGTCTATTTAATGCTCTTATAAATATTATTGCATCTTATGGTATGGCTCTCCAATCCACACCACATAACACCCAAAGTCTGGGGAATAATACTGTTTTGCAAGATGAGCAGGCATAGTAGAGAGGCAGCATGAGTGACAACATTTTTAAGTGAAGAAGAGTAATTAAAGTCCTTTTATCAGTCCTAAGTTGTACACTAAGAGGTTAGAAGTGAGATCAATCATTAACCGAAGTGTGGGACAGGAGCAAGGGCAAGTAAGGCTGGCAAGGTCAGGCGCAATAATTAGTTCTCAATAAAGCAAGGTTCTAAGTGGCAAAGGCGAAAGATAAATTCAGAGAACAAGCTGGGTCAGCAATATATCGGAAACACACTCAATATGACACTGAATAAGACACAGAAAGGTTAGCGTGAGGCACATGAGTAGGATACTGCAATACTAATTAAATCTCTTGGCATACTTTTAAGGCTGAGTTATAATTAGTTAATCAAATACAGGTGTGTGGAGGATATAGAGTAAACCATGCAAAGAGAAGCTCCAGAGTGGAGTTAGGATTTGGAAGTGCAAGCTTTATGAAGATGTCTATTTCCTTTCCACCACCTACCCACAGTGCCAAAACTACCACTAAATAGTTTGCTGTACATGATATTACTGTGCTGGTTGGGTAAGCATACTCGCCTGGCCTGAACTTTAGAAAATCTATGAGCTATTGTCAAGAGGAAGCTGAAAAACACCTGAGCCAACAATACAGATGAGCTAAAGGCTGCTATCAATACAACCTGGTCTTTAATAACACTTTAGCAGTAAGACAGATTTATTGCCTCAATTGCATGCAGCATCAATGCATGTGTGTTATGGTAAGTGTAGTATATTGTTTTATAGTTAGTGTAATTTAGTGTGTTATAGTTAGTGCAGTGTTTCATTCAGGTGTAGTGTGTTACTGTATAGTAAGTTTATTGTGTAGTGTAGTGTGATATAACGTAGTGTAGTGTGCAATGTAGTGTATTATAGTTAGTGTAGTGAGTAGGACAGCATGTTACAGATAAGTGTAGTGTGTAGTGCAGCATATTGCAGGTTAGTGTAGTGTGTGGTGTGTAGTGCTATAGTAAGTTTAGTGGGTAGTACAGCATGTTTAGTCATTCTTTCTCTGTTGTTAGTAATAACTACATTTGTGATGTGTGTATTAGTTAGCACTCTGATGGAGAAGATAAAAGTGTTAGAGCAGTACATCCAGACTTTAGAGAGGGTTAGGGAGTGCAAAAGCAGCATTATTTCTGTTAAAGTTTGAATGCTGTAGGCAGAGATAGACAGCCCCCGAGTCCGGCATTATAATCCTCACAGTGAGGCGAGTGGGTGACTACTTGGTGGCATACGTGCTCAGCCAAGGTTGACCCACCGGCGCACACCTCTTCTGTCCAACAGGATTGCTCCTCTCAGTAAAGCACCCGCTGAGAAATTTGAAAGAGTTAATTAAGGGGAATTAAAGGAACTGTCCTCTATTGGCTCATATCCAGTTTGACTGCTCATTATCAGTTTGTAGATCTAAATAGCCATTATGTTCCACAGGGTTTAGTTTTAGGCTCACTGCTGTTTTCTCTTTACATGCTTCCTCTTGGCAACATAATTTGTAAGCAATCTATACACACAGTTATATATCTAAGCAAATAAGAAAATCTTAAGGAAAATTAGCTTAATAAGTTTGAGCAATGTGTAAAGGACATACGATACTGAATGGTAATTAACTTCTGCTAAATCCTAACAAAACACCCATAGTCACCCATGTACTGGCACTAGAACCACATGCAGCTAGAATTAAGCTTTCTGATCACTGGATCTGGCCTGTATTTTTCATCATGTGCAGCAATAAGATATCTTTTATTTGAAGCTCATGTAGATAATATTATCAGGACAGCATTCCTTTATTTCAGACATATTGCCAAGATAAGGAATATATTGTCACTAAACAATGCTGAAAATTTTGTTTATGTTTAGATTTTATAACAATCTCTAAGTTGGATTAAAGTAACTCCTTACTGTCTGAATATAAAAGTGGATGTTCAGTCTGTGCATATTTCAGGACCTAAAAGTGTAAAGGAAGAGGAATAAATAGGCGGTTATGGCTTTCTGGAGAGAGGGCTTGCTGGACCTTGGTCTCGATATCAAGCTTGGCTACTGCAAGCAAGCATGAAGGGGGAATGGTGGTCTCAATGGCAGTGGAGTCACGAGTAGGCAAAAACTGCCTGGAGAGAGCGTCTGGCATGAAGTTCTTTGACCCAGGACGATAGGAGAGGATGAAGTTGAACCTGGTAAAGAGCAATGACCACCGAACCTGACAGTTTAGGCCCTTGGTGGCCTGTAGTTACTCCAGGTTCTTGTGGTCAGTCCAGACCAGAAATGGGATTTCCTTTCACTCTAACCAGTGCCTCTACTCTTCCAGGGCACGCTTGATGGCCCGAAGTTCTCGATTGCTGATGCCATAGTTCGCCTTGGCAGAAGTTAAGTGGTATGAAAGGAATAAGCAGGGGTATAGCCTGTTGTCATGCGCAGCTCTCTGAAAAATTCACACCTGCTACCCCTGTGCTGAAGGCTTCGACGACAAACTTGTAACGATCAAATAACTTAATAATAAATAAAGTTACACTAATTAGAGGTCTTTTATCTCTGTGATGGTGTTCTCACAAAGATTGTTCAGTTTTACGGATTATCCCGGATTGGACTGGTCACTCTTCATCATCGGCCTCCCGGACTCCATTAACCCCGGTGGGACTGATCCATATCTCCTCATACACACAACCATAATATCCCTGGTTCTGGACATTTATCCTCTTACTCACGCTCACACACATACACACACTTATTATTGTATATATTTTTTGTAAATATTGTTTGTTTTCTTGTTTTTTGGTTTACTTTATTTTGTATACTTTACTAATTTACTAATACTTTACCACAAATGTACTAAAATTTGTATATTTTGTATACCTGCAGGTATTTACTTTATTACTTTATTTGTTGTTCTTTTCGTACGTCAATACACGTTTGGGTTGGTTTTTATTATTTGTGTGTTCATCTGTTTTGCTCATCCGATTTTAACACATCACCATCACAGGGATAAAAACCTGTAATTAGTGTAACTTTATTTAATATTGAGTTATCTGATCAATACAAAGTGCCATAATGGATTCGGAACAGTCAGGATTAGGGCAGACGTGAACCTTTTTCTGAGTTTCAGTGTCCAGGTCCCAACAGAAACGCGTCTTGGGAGAAGTCCCCCCCCTGTTAGGGGGCAGCAATGGAGCTGTATCCCCAGATGAAGCGTCGGTAGAAGTTGGTAAATCCCAAGAATCTCTGAAGTTCCTGTCTTGTGGTGGGTGTGGGCCAATTCGTGACAGGTTGGAGCTTAGCAGGCACTATTTGAATGCCTGAAGCGCCAATGACAAACCCTAGGAATGTGGTAGTTGTGTGAAAATCAAATGTCAAAAGTTGAAAGCAGTCTTTAAACAGCGTGAGAGAGCTGAGAGCATGACATGTGGTGTGCACTGTAGCATGTTAAAGATAATTTAGTGTGATGTGTAGTGTGTTATAGTGTTGTGTACCTTTTAGGTAAGGCAGCAATTCGTCATCTTTTGTGTCATCGATTATTTGATCAATAACGTGGGGGGTCAAGGCACCGAAGGCTAAAGCATAAGACCATCGGTTCTGCATCTTTCCTGTGAAGTCCAGAGGTCTAAGAGCACACAGGTACATTCATCTCAAATCAGCAGGTTTAAACATGTTTCTACCTGATTATAATTTCATGCTTTAAAATAACTGTTGTTAAAAAATTTGTGTGTAAAATTCCAGGCTTTAAAAAGCGATGTGTTCATAATCTGAAACAAGTATCTAAAACAAGTTCTAAAAAAAAAATTCACAAGCTTCCAAAATCCTTTCTTTTAAACTCTTTGTGCTGGATGTATGAAATTCTTAAGACTTGCTCTTTAAAATAGGAAGTCTTTTACTTATGAACTAGAAAACCCACAGCTGCATATTTCCCAGATAAATAGTAAATATTCATATTTTGGCTCTTTATATCTCCACATAATACAACATAAGACAATTCAAATATTTGCATCTTTAACAACAGCATTATTTTCTAGATGTCTATCTAAAAACAATGAATGTTCTGATTTACAATTTTACTATAATTAACAAATGGAGAAATATGAAGATGGTCCTATTAATTAACTATTTTAATAATAGTATATAATTCACCTGGTGTTGGGGTTTTATGACATTATGTGAACTTTCTCTGTGCCCACAAACTTGGAGAACTCAGTAAAGCTTTCACCTAGAAAGAAACAGCCTGCTACATGCCCTTGACTTCGCCCCACTGTCTCATGCTCTGACCTGCTCGACTCTACACACTGCGACTATGAGGACTTAACCTATAAAGCCACTGCTGTAAATAAAGGCACTGCGTGTTTGTGGAACTTGGTGTCTGTGTTTCCATCCGACGTTTTAAATTACTACAACAAAATAAGAAATTTTCATTTACATACAAAAATAAAACAAGAAACTATAAACTGACACAATGAAGCTGAATCGGCCGGCCAGACACAGGAATCTCCTCTCACAGTCATGGATCTTCTTTCTACGCTCAACAAACGACAGCAGGACTAAAATAAAAAGCTGCAACACAAACACACACACACACAGATGTGTTAAACATCATCAATTAATATATGTAGTATTTAAAACTATAACATAACCCACAAGCAAACCATATGCATGTGGCATTTTTGCCCTGGCAGGGTAATATGTAGCTTTAACTTGCAAGCAAATACTGCTCTTGATTGTTAAACAACATGTGGTACATTTAATTAGTATTTAAATCTATTTAATGTTTGTGAACCAGGTTTTCACTTTTCACTTCCCTTACCAGACTCACTTCATCCTCTCTTTCTTTAAGTTAATTAAGAAAAAATAATGCTTCGCAAACGATCGTAAACTCCTCCGTAGTGATGATGTGAAAAACGGCTACAGATGACACCTCTGACACTGGAGACTCCTTCCACTAATGTTACACAAACATTCCTTATAGGAAAAACTCTATTTTCATGATGAACTTCATCATATGTAAAGATGTTTATTATTATTAAAGCAGTACATGTCCCTGTGTTGAGCCATTACTATGGAAAGAATAACCTATTAGAGCGAGTGCATTAATATAAACTAGCTGCTGTCATAGAGAATTAATCAACACCTTCTGACTAATCAGAATGCAGAATTCACTATTCTGTGAAACCAGGTTAGACAGTTCCCTTAATACGATATGAGCATGAGTAAAACACAAAATCATTTGTAATTAGGTAAAAAATAAAATAAAACACCCAAAAATCAGGAAGTTACTCACAGACGGTGCTAGACTCAGCTCCACCAAGTCCTTATTGTAACTTTCACAGTGCAGTAAACTTATTTGATTTCTAAAAACATTAAAATATGAAATTATAGACATATACAGGTAATGAGACAGACAAATTTATTTTAAAGGGATGTGAATCATGAAGAACTTCAAAAACACACAGGTACAAATGTCCTCTCTTTGTGATTTCATTGATCTAAATCTTAGCAATCCCCAAAGTTTTGCATGTGTCTTTCTAATAGTTAACATCAAATGAGCAAGATGTCAACACTGGATTCAGTTTAAAGTTATCAGAAAAGTAAATTAGTTTAAAGTTAAAGATTTTAAAGTTACTTGAGTAAGGGCCATATTTCATTCTTGTGATTTGTTGTTCATATCTCATTTCAGTTTATTAGTTAAGCATTAAGCATTAAGTATCATACTCATAATTTGTATTGTGAAATCATTTCATGAGTTGTTCTGTGACATCATCCCACAGTCATGCAGTTTCATGTCTATCACGCACGTTAGTTGTTGTAGAGACACGGAAGGATACAGAAAGGTGTGGAGCACACAAGCTTTTGACCGTGAGACAGTAAGCTAAAAGGAATACAGTAAAATGAGTTGTTGTAACTGTAATCTATCGAAATTACAGAACACAGCAAGCGACTTGTCGTGACTACAGTGGATTTATGCAAGAAACTGTAACAACCGTTGTACTTTGATGTTGAAAATAAACAAGAGACAAAGAAATTAACGAAAGTCTGAAGTCGTCAGTGAAACTGTGTAACAAAGACACGCGTCAGAACTTGTGAATAACATGCACATACAAGTGTGTTAATCCCAGCCACCCTGCCAGGCTAATGTACCTAATAGCAACTTGTCTTGCACTCTAAAGCAGGATCAATGTTTAGTCATACTGTACCAGTAAATCTTTGTTAAACTTTTTGAGCCATTTTTAATCAAATGAATAAATCAGATTAGTGCCCTGAAAATGGGTAGGAAACGAAAAAGAATTTTGCATTTTAGCAACCGATCAACTGTAAGTCGTTTCTGAGAGGGTTTATTTCGTCACGTCCTAAATTATGACATCCTCAATTTTATTGTTTAGTGATATAATACTTAAAACATTACTGATATGGAGCTAAAGCCCCCTGCCTTAAAAAGTGAAAAAACTACAGTGCATCTTTTGTTTATTGTGAATAACCAGATGTCTTGGGTGAACCAAATACTTGCATCATAAAGAGTAAAAAGCTGTGAAAGTCTGTGTGTAACTGAGGGTTACACTCCATGTGACGTAGTGATGAGCAGATCAAAGACTTCGTAGAGTCCTGAGAATCATGGAAGCATAGCTTTTCTTTGGGGTTCAGGTCAGGCGAGTTGGCTGGCCAATCAAGCACAGTAAAATCATGGTCACCAAACCAGTAAGTGTTCGTTTTGGCACTGTGTGCAAGTGTCCAACTGGAAAAGAAAATTAGCATCTCCATAAAAATTGTCAGCAGACAAAAAAATGCTATAAAATCTCCTGATAGACAACTGCATTGACTTTAGACTAAACACAGTGGACCAACACCAGTAGATGACGTGGCACCCCAAATCATCACAGACTGTAGAAACTTCACACTGGACTTCAAACAATTTGGATTCTGTGCCTCATCTCTCTTCCTTCAGACACTGAAACCTTAATTTCTAAATAATGAAATTGCTTTCATCTAAAAAGAGGACTTTGGACCACTAAGCAACATTCCAGTTCTTTTTCTCCTTAGCCCAGGTAAGATGCTTCTTATGTTTTTTAAGTCCGTTTTGGCTTGATACTAGGAATACAACACCTGTAGCCAATTTCCTAAGGACATCTAATGCATCTTGTTGTACTGACTGCAGCCAACCCACTCCTTGTTAAGCTCTCCTAAGTGCTTGAATCAGCTTTGCTTGACAATCTTCTTAAGGCTGTGGACATCCCTGTTGCCTGTGCACTTTTTTCCATCACACTTTTCCTTTCCAGTCAACTTTCCATGAATTTGCTTCAATACAGCACCTTTTTTGACTTATCATCCTTGTGGAGGGCGTTGATGATCACCTTGTGGAAAACTATCAAGTTAGCAGTCTTCCTCATGCATATACTGAACTAGATCGAGAGATACACAGTATTTTGGGGTTGATTTCCAGACAATGACCAAACCCCCTTCACTAGATACAGTGCTAGGCCCAAGCCCAGATAATATCTGCATAAAACCTGCGCCATGTTGTGTGTAATTCAGATGGCCTGCTGTGGTGATGGAGGTGGCTGAAAGACTTTTGGAGATGCTCTATAGGTTATCATATTAACAAGCTAGATAACTAATATTATACTTCTTGTTGTGTGCGTCTTGCTAGCTTAGAGTATAATGCTGCATTTACCTGTTTAGTGAATAAAACACTGTGGTTATAGAAATAAACCTCCTTGTTTCTTAGGAGCTAAAGAGAGATAGGTTACCCATATTGAAAGGTTATTTAACAAATACTTAAAGTGCAAGGTGTGTTTGTCTTGCCAACATGGAGCCCTTTACTGCTTCTACTGCTCATTTTAACACATGGAAGGGACAATACAGACATGAGTCCTGGTTAAAGGACCCTTTTACATTTAGGCATTTGGCAGATGCTCCTATCCAAAAGTCCAAAATTTGTTTGTAGTTTCTGTCTTTGAATATATAAATAGACTATATGAGCAGAAGTATTTGGCCAACCTTGCAATCACATTGCATCCAAATCCATGTACTTCAACATGGTGTTGGGCCCATTTTTGGAAGGCTGTCCCCAAGATTTTGTAGTGTTTCATGGGAATTTGTGGCCATTCATTCTGTTGAGCGTTTATGTGATCACGTTGGATGAGAAGGTCTGGCTCACAATCTCTGTTCCAGTTCATCCCAAAGGTGCTTGATAGGGTTGAGATCAGTTATTCCACACCAAACTATGTCTTTATCGTTCTTGTTTTGTACTCTGGGCCACAGTCATGTTGAACTATAAAAGGGCCTACCCCAAACTGTTACCACAAAGTTGAAGGCATAGCATTGTCCAAGATATCTTGATATGCTAAAGCATTAAGATTGACCTTCCCTGAGTATTAGGGACCTGATTGAAATACCCAAATTCAATCATTAAGAAGTTTGGGCAAAGACTTTTTCCAACACCAACAGGTACAGTAGCTTTAACCGACAATGTTATAAGTATGCCATCTAACTAACTTGCTAATACAGCTAAACAAGCCTTATTTATATTTTACTCAGTAGACAGGCAAGGAGATCAGTCATCTTTTAAATTTTATGTCATTAAACAAGTTTAAACTTTGGATTTATTGGATTTTTTTTTCAATTTTTGAAAATGGGTGGTAAATGCCTAAAAATAGGTGTGAGAATAATAATAAGTATTTTGTTCTGCATTTCTGTGGGTCAGGAGTGATACAGAAAGTATTTCAGGAATGCCAGAATGCATGATCTGATCAAAGTTCTCTCTACTTGTCATGCACACTCAATCCGCGACCAGCACTAGGACCCGGAAGTAATGTGGTCATGAACCAGGAAGTATAAGAGGAGTAAACAAACCACAGCACAACGCTCAGTCATTGAGTTCGCCGATGTCGCCTCGGATGCGTTCACCAATTCATGAGTATTCACTTTCTTGGTTTGGCTTTCGTATTAAGTGTGTGTTTATAGGACGCGGGTTAGATTGTGTCTTTCCCCTACTTCCCAATCGTGAGAGTCCTTAGACTAAACAGCGTGATTATCCTGCCTATTCGTGTCACTCCGCGTTTGGGTTTACCATTCACGCTACACAAGGCTAACCGCTAAAGCTACATCTTCTGGTCACCTCGGGTTAGTTCCTGACACTACTGAACCAAATCGATTCATTAAAAAGAATTAATTCAAAAAAATTAATAATTCCTTCTATAAGATGATGTAGGAAACTGGAGTTGATGGTGATATAAGTGTATACTCACGTAGAGTTTGATGGAATATCTTGGCTCTGGTGAGAGAAGAAAGTTTAAAAGAAGAAAAAGGAGTGATGAGTAATCTCAGATCATCAGAGTAAAAGAATATAATCTTCATGCTTATAAAAACGAGTGAATTATCCAGTCCTTTTAGGGTAATAATACAGAAAGAAAAACTGGTTGTATTTGGGGCATTGCACAGTCAACAATACAGAATATAATCAAGAAATTCAAGGAAACTTAAAAAATTTCAATGTGTAAAAGACATACTTCTGTATGCATGTAACTTCCGATTGTAACCTCTTCCCAGTTTAATGGCACTTAGTTATTAACCTAGTTAACCCAGTGTAAGTATGTATCCAATGATGTAAACATTAAAGCACTTTTTGTAAGTCGCTCTGGATAAGAGCGTCTGCCAAATGCCTAAATGTAAATGTAAATGAATATACACAGGGTATATGGTTAATATTTGCCCTTTACCTTTGTTAGATCACATTTATGAATTAAAGTGCTGCTCATTTTTTAAAATAAAATGCAATAAAAAAAAGATAATTTATTAGTATGAATGAAAAAACATAACAGTAAATCAAGAGATTTACAAATTAAGCAACTATTGATTTTGATTTATATGAACTTAATTAGAAAGTTAACCCTTTCAGGTCATTATATGTGATATATGCTCTTCACAGAAAATGAGCCAAGGCCAATGAGTCTAAGTTCGAAAAAATTATTAATTGTATCATTTTTCTTTTGATAAAACATGAAAACGGGTCCCACAGACCCAAACACCACACAAGGGTTAATCTCCTAATCCTGTGGATCTGCCCTATATTCCAGGAATTCTGGGTATGAGATGGTACTGATACGAGACATCAACCCATCACACTGTAGCCAAGCCACCAGAGAACACGAAAGAAACCCGTAGGGATACCCGGAGGATGTGTGAAACTCCACATGAATAGGGACATGAGCTTGAGATCATAGCAGAGCTGAAGTCAAAAATGACTGTCAGTGATCATCATGCTGTTTTATAGAGCTCCTTATAATTAGGTCTTATAATTAAAAATATATTCATTGAGACAGTAATTCATGCTTTTGTCACCACTCGAATTGATTACTGTAATGCACTCTATGTGGGGGTTAATGCTTCCTCCATTGCTCAACTTCAGCGAGTACAAAATGCTGCCGCACGTCTTTTAACTGGCACACGGAAGTATGAGCACATTTCCCCAGTTTTAGCCTCACTTCACTGGCTCCCTGTACACTTGAGGGTTCATTTTAAAATTCTCCTGTTTGCTTTTAAAGCATTAAATGGTCTAGCCCCGACCTACCTGTCTGAGCTGCTTCACCCATATTCGCCCTCCCGCTCTCTTAGGTCAGCTGCTCCTGTGTGTGCCGAAAACTAAGCGTAAGCTTAGAGGGGATCGGGCTTTCGCTGTTGCAGCTCCAACAATGTGGAATGAATTGCCTTTGCACATTAGACAGGCTTCTTCCCTCGCTGTTTTTAAATCTCTTCTCAAAACCCTTTTTTTTTCCATAGCCTTTGATGACGTGCGAGATGCTGGCATTTGATTTATTTGTTTTACTTTACTTATCTTATTTACTCTACTTTGTGTCATTTGTTCTTATTATATAGTTGCTGTTTGTTTTTTATGTCTTTTATTTGATTCTGTACAGCACTTTGGTCCAGTGTGGGTTTGTAAAGTGCTTTATAAATAAAGTTGGTATGGTATGGTAGGTCAAGCAATTTAATTGATTTTACTTGCAATTAGTTCTGTTTACCACAAAACCGCTTTGTTCCACTAATAATGTCTGGCCTAGCACATAACATGAAGAACATTATGGCATTCAGGTTGTTAAAAGCAGTATGTGAATAAAAAAAAAAAAAAAAAAAAAAGTTTGAATTACACAAATCTCAGCAGTGACCCGAGAGGTTGTCATTCACCACAGAATAAACCACTTTGATCTCGGGTTCTTCACACATTGGGAAATGTGTGTAAACAAGCTGTATGTTGTAAATCACTTATCACTTATCACTCCACACAAACAGCATGAAACATCAGTCTTTACCACAGAGATAATTTATTACACTCACCAAGTTACTCTGCTCTGGAGTGCTGCTGACAAAAGCAAACATCTTGTTGGAGTTTTTATACAAAGTAATACAACTTTCTCTCTCTCTCTCTCTCTCTCTCTCTTTTTGAAAAGTAAACCCCTCCCACAGGAAGCGAAACAAATTACAGGATGAGGCCAGCTTTTACTACACTCCTGCAAGGGGCTGAGCTGTACGTAGAGCGGTTTATTCATGTTCCCTGAACTCCCTCACGCTTTTTGGGAAATTGTCCCATTATTTCCGCCCGCCCGTTTTTTTTTTTTTGTATCAGCGTATGCCCCCGGTGTATGACGCGCCTCCATCGGCAAATTGGCGCTACTGCAGCTTCATTTCCGCCGCGTTTCATTGGTCGGGCTGCGCGGAATGCTCGTCAGCGATTGGTTGCTTTGGATGTCCGTCAAAGACCATGCGGACCTGATGTGCGGTGAAGAGTTTAGTAATTAAGCTAAATTAACGTAATTGGAGCGAGATTTTCCTCTGTAATAACAACAGAAGAGTGTCATCTGCTCATACTGAAGGTAAGAACATTTTGTTTTTAACTTTATGGCAGTGTGAGTCAGTCTGGATAGTTTTAAACTGTGTGTATGATGATTAATCAGGCTGATATCTATTAGGAACACCATTAGCGTCTTCCACACCTCCATTAGTGGCGCCAACACACTTATATTATCTGCCACGTGCGAGTCAATTAGAATAATTAGTATTAATTAATTTTTGGTACCTATGAAATTCAAAAGTAGTTCATAGACATGTTTAATGACATGTGAACCATCATGTAGTGATGAATCCTTGAGTAAATAAATTTAGTGATATATAGTTTGTATGAACAATTTAAACACTTTCATACTGCTGTAAATATCATGATGTAATAGGGTTTAGTGGATGTTCATATAATATGTAATATTTTTACATCTTTGTCCAACTAATATAATGATTACACTCTCTCTCGCTATCTATTCGTATTATATTTGTTGGACAAAGATGTAGAAATATTACAAGTATATTTTATAACTATTTATATGTGAAATTTTGTAATTAGAGATACAGACTTCACTATAGTCCGACAATATAAATATATGTTAAATTATAAATGTTTATAAAGACATACCACTTATGTTCGCTAAACATTTTCAGTAAACATGGTAAGAAAAAGGAGAATAAAACCTGAAGAGGATGCAAAAGAACACACAGGCAAAGACAAGGCCTTCATTAAGGGACGAGAAATCAACACATTTAAAGGTGAGTTACAGGATGCATCACAATAGTGCTTATACATTTACACATCTTAGTCTGGGGTGAGCCACATTTTTGTTTAAACTTTGAAGAGCCATACATTAAAAAAAATTAGTGTGAGGTCACAGAAAAAAGTCTAATCAAAGCCATAGTGGTGAAAACTGATGCTTGACTTCCACAGTTACGGCACCTCGTATTACATTCCACATTTTTACAGAATTTAACACCTCTGAAAGTATATGTAAATTCTACAATAGTGTTTTATTTTGTCCCTTCAGGGAGAGGTGTGTTTGCACTTGAACACATTGAACCGACCTCCTTTGTTGTTGAATATCGTGGGATTCTCTCTCAAAGTAAACATGTTAAAGACATTAATAGCAACTACTTGTTCCATTTCACATGGAATGGAAAACGTTATTGGTAAGTTGGCTGGTTTTTTTTCTGTAATGTTTAATACCTTTAAGTCTGTTTCATGTCATTTTAAAAAAGCAAAAAAAATATATATATATATATTTTTTGTTAACATTATTATTCTAATGCTATCCTGATATAATAGTCAATGACACGGTGGTCAGATGGACAAGAAGGTCATTCCTAAATGGGTATTATTTTGTGACTTTGAGTGCATTATCTCAAAATAAAATGTACAAAATTGATTAAATAATTGAATAATTGTTTCGGGCACGCCACTCCACCCCTCGTCAGCTCACACTCAATAGTGTAATTGACTGCACACGGCTCCTTTCCTTTCCCTTCCCTAACTTCCTCCGCTTTTCACTCTCCTTCCCTATTGTGTTTATCTTAATAAAGGCACCCCTTCTGGTGTTTAACTACTTCTGTTACTGACTCAGTTACAATAATATCTATTAGACAATAGGTTAAAGTAACCAAGGTTAGCATAATCCCCAAAATATACATTATTCAGTTGGTACTTCAGTTTTTTTTACAGCATAGATGCTTCCAAAGAAGATGGAACACTTGGCAGACTGGTTAATGATGATCACAGAAATCCAAACTGCAAAGTAAAGACGATAATTGCTGAAGGAAGGCCACACCTGTGCCTGTTTAGTATAAGAGATATCTTTCCAGATGATGTTAAATACAACTATGGAGATTCCTCTTGGCCATGGCGTTCAAGGGTCTGTAATGTCTTTTTTATTTATTTATTTTTTATTATTATTATTAAAAGTCAACCATGTTGTATTTTGTTACGCATTTATTTGTGTATTTTCTGGTACACAACAGAGCTGAAAAAGTGAGAAAAGATATTTACTTCCTTTTTATGCCACTTCCATCCATTATCTTGTGGTGGCCACTTGGTAAGCATTATTTCCAAATTGTGATGGCGTTTCTTATTACGTGCACAGTTGCTGTGTGAAGACACATCAGTGAGAGAGACTGAAGGTTGTGTTGATGCTTCCACCTCAGGGAAAAAGGTAAGTGATTTCTTAATGTTATTTAGCCTAAAGAAGCATTAACACAAGGCGGAGGGGGCTTTTCCTCTTTAATGTCATTTACGATGTTATCATTCCACACGCGCTTCCATCGAAGAATAACATTACGTCATTAAACTGCGAAGAAGTCACAGTTTAAATGACATAAAAAAGAACGCAATGCCTCAGGAAATCCGATCTGTTTGTTTACACAACAATCACATTATCACATATCTGATTTATTTCCACATATGAGAGCGGCCTGAAACCGATCTCGAAATATCAGAATGTATATGTTTTTTTTTTTTTCATGTTTACATGGACATAGAACATATCCGATGTGTCACATATGTGCAAAAAATCGGAATTGGGTCAAATTTAACTGACCGTGTAAACGTAGCTGTAGAGGGATTGTGACGTTTCAAACTTGGGGTTAAATGTAGTTCTCTCTGTTCATCCATCACGTGTGTAAAAATATGATGGTCCTCATAGGCCAAAACTGTCCTTGCATTTCATTTTGGATTCATGCCCATCCCCCGATACACATTTGTTGGTAGATGAGATGTACATCTGATATGTACACTTTTTAGTATTGAATTTAATGCAACAATAACTGCAGTAATTAACAGCCTAAGAATTATTTTTTTTATGTTTATTATACAGAGTTACTTGTATAATATCTACATTAAGTGCTTTTTGGGGGGTTGGGGTAGCTTTAAAGAATAAACAAATATATACATTTAATTTGTTATAGTCAGGTGATGCAGTTAAATGCTTTGTGTTTTTAATTTTTTGCTTAGACATGTCATTTTTACAAAAATTCGAAGAAATGCCAAAAATACAGTATTAACAAGTTGTATTTTATTTTGCAAATATTTAGCAAATGTTTTCTTCAGTTATTTTTGTATGCCTGTTAAATTTAATTTTTTTACATGCTTCTATAGTTTTCACTGTCCATTCTATTACTTGTCATATTTTTATTTAAAGCTATGGAAAGCATTTTTGTTTTACTGATTTAAAGTGGCAGGTTTTTGAAGATCAGTACCTAAGTGGTTGGTTTAAGTATGCTTTTACATTTTTTTAATTCAGGAAACAAAAAAAGGATGGAGTTGACCCAGGTTGAGGAAGAAAGTCACAAGGGTAATTGTTGTACATTTATATATTTATGTAATAGTGATAGTGCTGCTAGTTACTAGTACCTAGTAATAAAGTGCTGTTTTTTTCCAATAGGTAAAAGAAAAATGGCCATGGAGGAGGCTGACAGCTCTACAGGTAGACAAATACACTATATGCCAAATGTATTTGTTCGTCTGCCCTTACATGCACATGAACTTGAGTTACATCCCATTTTGGGGGTTTAATAGGGTTTAATATGCTGTACCCTTTGCAGCTATAACAGCTTCAACTCTTCTGGGAAGGCTTTTCACAAGATTTAGGAGTGGATTTATGGGAATCTTTGACCATTCCTTTAGATCTTGGACTTTCCTTTGTGCACTGGTGTGCAGTCATGTTTGAACTCGTGTGGGGTTGTTTTTCAGGGGTTGGTCAGCATCATACCAAGACATTTTGGACAACTTCATGCTCTTTGCGGTAACAGTTTGGGGATGACCCCTTCTCAACATGACTGTACACCAGTCACCAAAGCAAGGTCCATAAAGACATGGATGAGTGAGTTTGGTGTGAAGGAATTTGACTGTCCTGCACAAAGTCCTGACCTCAACCCCATAGAATACATTTGGGATTAATTGAAGAAGAGACTGTGAGCAAATTTACTTCTGGAAGAAGGAAAAAAATCCCAAAACTCACTCCTAAACCTTGTGGTAAGCCCTCTCAGATTAGATGAAGCTGTTACAGCTGCAAAGTGTGGGCCAACGTCATATTAAACCGTATGGATGAAAAATTAGATGCTACTTAAGTTCATATATGTAAAGGCAGGAGAATACTTTTGGCAACAGAGTATAAATCCATTTGTGTGTACATGTGGTCCTGTACATGTTACTCATGACCAGACTAGTCCTGTCTGCTAATATTTTTTAGACACTTTAGACTGAAGCACTGGAATACATTTTGAGTTTTTTTTTCATCAGGAAAAAGAAAAAATAATCAAGATGAAGCTGAGAGCTCCAGAGGTACGGTATAGTAAACATTTAGGTATACATTTGCAAAACAAAAATGTATTTAAACAATTAAATTAAGATATAATTATTTGTATTCATTTATTTTATTGTATTTAATTAATTTTGCAGCGGCCAAATCACAGAGAACTGTAAAAAAGCCATGGGGCCCAGATGAAGTGAATGCTGTCATGAAGCATTTTAAAAGTCATATTTTAAAGGGACACCTTGCAACAAAAGCAGAGTGTGAGCAGTGCAAAAGAGCAGAGGGACCTGTTCTAAAAGAAAGAACAATACAAAATATAAGGGATTTTGTGAGGAACCGTGGTGTGCAGTATAAGAACTGTTCTTAGTCCGTTGTGTTTTGTGATGGAAGGCCTTCCATTAATGCTTGTGGCTTTTGTTCAAGTTGATCCAGAGATTTCAAAATAGAAGGTGTTTAAGACGCCATATTTACTTTTGTTAAAATGCTGTTTTTAAATAAATGTTTTTTACTAGTGAATACAGAAATCGGTCTTTATTTCCACTGGTACCATGTTTTAAGGCACCTGATTCAACTTATTCCCATGAAGGTCACCTTCACCTAATTTCTTTTTCATTTTTACCTTGGTTTTAATTGATTTATCTTTTTACCTTTTTAGTTGGTTCTGTTTAAATTGAACACCTTGTTGATTTTTAATCATTTAACTTTCCCCACCAAGGCTAATTTTAAATATTTTGCACCAAATGTATGCATGTTCCATGATATAGCAGCAGCTCAGTGTAGCACTGTCTTGTTTCTTCTGCAGGTTTTTGTGGCAGCAAAAAGATGCACAATTCTTTTGTGAATTTACTTTAAATATAGTAGTTAGTAATACTTGAATATAGTAGTTAGTAAGGCCTATACATGTGTGTATGGATGATGTCCAGTGAAACCCAGATTGTCCTCATAATCAACAGATAATTAGGCTTGTGTGTGTGTATAAGTGATTGTCCTCATAATCAATGGTCAGTTGGCTGTTTGTGTGTGTGTGAATGATGTCCAGTGAAACCCAGATTGTCCTTATAATTAAGGGTTTGGTAGGCTTGTGTGTGTGTGTATGAGTGATGTCAAGTGAAACCCAGATTGTCCTCATAATTAAGGGCTGTGTGTACAAGTTTAAATGTCCTTATTAGAACCTGCCTACTCCCGCCCCGTCCTTACAGTGTTGTAGAACGTCCAGTCTTTATATTTCTAGACTGCTTCATTAGAATTTAATTCTGAGCAGACAGAATTTTACCCCATGCCACAACAAGCAGTTTAATATTAACTACTAATCTCTATGACAAAGGATAAGGTGTGTCCCTATAACTCAGTGTGGGTACTTTTTACGAAAAAAAGGCCTTATAAACCACCCGTACCTGTGTGTGTGTGTGTGTGTGTGTGTGTGTGTGTGTGTGTGTGTGTGTGTGTGTGTGTGTAACTGAATCAGAAAATCAGAAGTAAAGACCATTTTCCCATCTACTGACTGGCCGTGGATGAATATGGTGTTCTGCACTAAGCTGAAAGCACGGTCATTTGCCTAATTTGGGGAACCCTGATGACTACAGAGTGGCCAGTATGACCTTAGGAAGACCATCAGAGATGCTGAGTGAGAGTACAAGATTCAAGCTGCCTGTGGAGTGGAATGCACTGCATCACAGATTACAAAGGAGTAAGCAAGAATGTGACGCCATTTAGCCAACACTTCCAGACGAGCTTAACACCTATTATGCTTGGTTTGATGTGAACAAATCACTAGACCACATGTAAATAGGGACAACCCTATACTCATTCTGGAGATGGCTGAGGTGAGACAAGCACTCAAAAGAGTTAATCTACACAAAGCCCCAGGACCTGGTGGCATCCCAGGCTAGGTCCTAAGGGCATGGCTGCACTAGGACACCTTTAAAATTATTTATCAACATTGTGCAATACAAATTTAATGTAAATCATGTGTAGGTATGTAACCATGTGCAATAACACATTTACACACATGAACTCACTTATGTATATACATACATACATACATACACATACACTATATATTCGCAGGCAAGCACACAAACATGTGCCCACATACACACTCACATATTGACATATAAATATTCACATCTAGAATTTGACTGGCTCTTTCATCCTAAGCATTTCATCGTACTGTGGTGTGGAAAATTTTTATCAGCTCTTACAAAATTTTGAAGAAAAGCATACAACTTTTAGTAGAGAAAAAGCAAAGAAGTTTATTGAAGACAAACATAGACAGCTCTTAACCAGTCAGAAAGACACAAAGCTTTCACTAGAGGGTCCTCGAAGTCCATAGTGTCCTTAACTTTCCTATTTCTCATGGCCACCGCCTTTAAACTTCTCCAGGGAGCGGACATCTTCACCGACATACGAAATGCTTATCCCCTCGTCCGCATCCGGGAGGGCGACGAGTGGAAAACCGCCTTTAACACACACGGGCACTACGAATATTTGGTGGTTCCGTTCGGATTGACCAACGCCCCTGCCATATTCCAGGCCCTCATAAATGACGTCCTCCACAACTTCTTGAACTCTTTCGTGTTTGTGTACTTTAATCTTTTCTCGAGGTCTGGAGGAGCACCGGCACCACGGTCGCCAAGTTCTGCAGAGGCTCTTACAGAACATGGAGCCCGCCAAGGTCCAGGCCGTCTCCAATTGGCCCACGCCAGCCTCTCGACGTGACCTCCAACGGTTCCTGGGGTTTGCAAAGTTCTATTGCTGCTTCATCAGGGGTTACAGTTCCGTTGACGCCCCCCTCACCTTCCTGACGCGATTCTACTGGAACGAGGAGGCAGACAAGGCCTTCGCAGACCTCAAGAAGCGGCTCACCTCAGCCCCCATACTTACCCTACCCGACCCATCTCGCCAGTTTATGGTAGAAGTGGACACCTCCAAGACTGGCATTGGGGGAATCCTCTCCCAAAGATCCCCACGAGACAACAAGCTGCCCCCCTGCTCATTTTATTTCCGCCGTCTACAGTGGTGTGAAAAACTATTTTCCTGATTTCTTATTCTTTTGCATGTTTGTCACACGTAATGTTTCTGATCATCAAACACATTTAACTATTAGTCAAAGATAACACAAGTAAACACAAAATGCAGTTTTTAAATGATGGTTTTTATTATTTAGGGAGAAAAAAAATCCAAACCTACATGGCCCTGTGTGAAAAAGTAATTGCCCCCTGAACCTAATAACTGGTTGGGCCACCCTTAGCAGCAATAACTGCAATCAAGCGTTTGCGATAACTTGCAACGAGTCTTTTACAGCACTCTGGAGGAATTTTGGCCCATTCATCTTTGCAGAATTGTTGTAATTCAGCTTTATTTGAGGGTTTTCTAGCATGAACCGCCTTTTTAAGGTCATGCCACAACATCTCAATAGGATTCAGGTCAGGACTTTGACTAGGCCACTCCAAAGTCTTCATTTTGTTTTTCTTCAGCCATTCAGAGGTGGATTTGCTGGTGTGTTTTGGGTCATTGTCCTGCTGCAGCACCCAAGATCGCTTCAGCTTGAGTGGACGAACAGATGGCCGGATGTGGACTTTGCAACGAGAGGGAAAAACACGCTGGATCTTGTTTACACAAACATCCCCGGCGCATATCGGGCAGAGCCCCGCCCCCACCTCGGCTACTCAGACCACATCTCTGTTATGCTAATTCCAGCATACAGACCACTCGTCAGGCGCTCAAAACCGGTTCTGAAGCAGGTGAAAACCTGGCCAGCAGGAGCCATCTCTGCTCTTCAGGACTGTTTCGAGAGCACTGACTGGAACATGTTTAGGGAGGCTGCAACTTACGGTGACTTCACTGACTTGGAGGAGTACACGTCATCAGTGACCAGCTACATTAACAAGTGCACCGATGACGTCACTGTCTCCAAGAACATCATCTTACGACCCAACCAGAAACCCTGGATTACTGCGGAGGTGCGTGCACTTCTGAGGACCCGAGACTGTGCCTTCAGAGCGGGAGACAAGGTGGCCCTCAGAACAGCAAGGGCCAAACTATCTCGGGCCATCAGACAGGCAAAGCGCGCACACGCCCAGAAAATCCACAATCACTTCAGGGACAGCGGTGACACACGGCGCATGTGGCAGGGCTTACAAGCCATCACTCACTACAGGACGACATCACCTGCCTGTGACGGTGACGGCTCCCTCCCAGATGCGCTGAACAACTTCTACGCTCGGTTCGACAGGCAGAACGACGTGGCGGCGAGGAAGTCCACCCCTCCTCCGAACGACCAGGTGCTGTGTCTCACTACAGCTGAGGTGAGGAAAACTCTACGCAGAGTCAACCCACGTAAAGCTGCTGGACCAGACAACATCCCAGGCAGAGTGCTCAGAGAATGTGCTGAACAGCTGGCAGATGTTCTTACCGACATCTTCAACATCTCTTTGAGCAGCGCCGTCGTTCCCACGTGCTTCAAAGCCACCACCATCGTCCCCGTGCCCAAGAAGTCTACTGTGTCCTGTCTCAATGACTACCGTCCCGTTGCACTTACACCCACCATCATGAAGTGCTTCGAGCGGCTCGTCATGAGACACATCAAGACGCTGCTGCCCCCTTCACTGGACCCACTGCAATTTGCGTATCGTCCTAACCGCTCAACGGACGATGCCATCTCCACTACACTCCATCTTGCCCTCACACACTTGGACAAGAAGGACGCATACGTTCGAATGCTGTACATAGACTCCAGCTCAGCATTCAACACTATCATCCCCCAACAACTGATCGGGAAGCTGAGCCTGTTGGGCCTGAACACCTCCCTCTGCAACTGGATCCTAGACTTTCTGACCGGAAGGCCTCAGTCAGTACGGATCGGGAACTGCACCTCCAGCACCACCACACTGAGCACTAGGGCCCCACAAGGCTGTGTGCTCAGTCCCCTGCTGTTCACACTGCTGACTCACGACTGTGTAGCAACACACAGGGGTTGGGGCCAGGGGTAGCTTAGTGGTTAAGGCATTGGACTACGGTTCAGAAGATCCCAGGTTCAAACCCCACAACCACCAAGTTGCCACTGTTGGGCCCTTGAGCAAGGCCCTTAACCCTCAACTGCTCAGATGTATAATGAGATAAAAATGTAAGTCGCTCTGGATAAGAGCGTCTGCCAAATGCCTAAATGTAAATGTAAATGTAACACACAGTTCAAATCACATCATTAAGTTCGCTGATGACACGACCGTGGTGGGTCTCATTAGCAAGAACGACGAGTCAGCGTACAGAGAGGAAGTGCAGAGGCTAACGGACTGGTGCAACAACAACAACCTGTCTCTGAATGTCGACAAGACAAAAGAGATGGTTGTTGACTTCAGGAGGACACGAGGCGACCATTCTCCGCTGAGCATCAACGGCTCTTCTGTGGAGATTGTCAAACACTAAATTCCTGGGTGTCCACCTGGAGAAGGACCTCAACTGGTCCCTCAACACCAGCTCCCTACACAAGAAAGCCCAACAGCGTCTCTTCTTTCTGAGAAGACTGAGAAAGGCCCAGCTTCCACCACCGATCCTGATCACCTTCTATAGAGGGACTATCGAGAGCATTCTGAGCAGCTGCATCACTGTCTGGTTTGGGAATTGTGCCATATCGGACCGCAAAACCCTACAGCGAATAGTAAGGACAGCGGAGAAGATCATTGGGGTCTCTCTTCCCTCCATTGAAGACATCTACACCACACGCTGCATCCGCAAAGCCAACAGCATTGTGGCTGATCGGACACACCCCTCTCACACACACTTTACACTCCTGCCATCTGGAAAAAGGTACCAAAGCATTCGGGCACACACATCCAGACTGTGCAACAGCTTTTTTCCACAAGCCATCCGTCTCCTCAACAAAAAGGAACTGAACTGATAAACACACACACACACACACACACACACACACAAACATTATCACTCAGCTTAACTACTACAACTCAACTACATTAATACATCAAAACACTGTGACTGGACTGACAAATCAACACAAGCGCAGACACACTGACCCACACAAACTATCCTACACACATCTGTAAATGCCTCACTGTTTATCTCTTCTGCACAATATTCATTACTTTTTGCACGAATACCAATTCTTGCTGCTATGTTTTTTACTACCTCAACACCATATTTTATGTCTTATGTTTTTTGTTCTGATATGCCGTTGTCGTCGCACTGTCACTTTGTTGTTGCTCGTTTTGCACATTTGCACGTGCACTTTATGTTGTTGTCTGGGAAGAAGAAACCTGTAGATAGTCTTTTAGTTAGTTTTTTTTTATTTATTTTTTTTTTTTATTTAATTTATGTTGTAATTTATGTTAGGAATATCTGTCTTGTCTCTGC
Source organism: Clarias gariepinus (assembly GCF_024256425.1). Classification (NCBI taxonomy): domain Eukaryota; kingdom Metazoa; phylum Chordata; class Actinopteri; order Siluriformes; family Clariidae; genus Clarias; species Clarias gariepinus. The sequence continues at coordinate 1,630,267 of NC_071119.1, forward strand.
TAGCCAGCTAACTAGGCCTCCTAGCTAGCTAGTTTAGCTTCTTTGTTAATTTATGTTGTAAGTTTATGTTGCATGTAGCACCTTGGTCCTGGAGGAACGTTGTTTCGTTTCACTGTGTACTAACTGTATATGGTTGAAGTGACAATAAAGCCTACTTGAACTTGAACTTGAACATTTTCCTTCAGAATTTTTTGGTAGACAGTAGAATTTATGGTTCCATCTATCACAGCAAGCCTTCCAGGTCATGAAGCAGCAAAACAACCCCAGACCATCACACTACTACCACCATATTTTACTGTTGGTATGATGTTCTTTTTCTGAAATGCTGTGTTACTTTTACGTCAGATGTAACGGGACACGCACCTTCCAAAAAGTTCAACTTTTGTCTCGTCGGTCCACAAGTAATTTCCCAAAAGTCTTGGCAATCATTGAGATGTTTTTTAGCAAAATTGAGAGGAGCCTTAATGTTCTTTTTGCTTAAAAGTGGTTTGCGCCTTGGAAATCTGCCATGCAGGCCGTTTTTGCCCAGTCTTTTTCTTATAGTGGAGTCGTGAACACTGACCTTAATTGAGGCAAGTGAGGCCTGCAGTTCTTTAGATGTTGCCCTGGGGTCTTTTGTGGCCTCTCGGATAAGTTGTCTCTGCGCTCTTGGGGTAATTTCGGTTGGCCGGCCACTCCTAGGAAGGTTCACCACTGTTCCATGTTTTTGCCATTTGTGGATAATGGCTCTCACTGTGGTTCGCTGGAGTCCCAAAGCTTTAGAAATGGCTTTATAACCTTTACCAGACTGATAGATCTCAATTACTTTTGTTCTCATTTGTTCCTGCATTTCTTTATTTCTTTGAATCTTGGCATGATGTTTAGCTTTTTAGGTGCTTTTGGTCTACTTCTTTGTGTCAGGTAGCTCCTATTTAAGTGATTTCTTGATTGAAACAGGTGTGGCAGTAATCAGGCCTGGGGGTGACTACAGAAATTGAACTCAGTTGTGATAAACCACAGTTAAGTTATTTTTTAACAAGGGGGGCAATCATTTTTTCACACAGGGCTATGTAGATTTTAAGTTTTTTTCTCCCTTAATAACGTAAACCTTCATTTAAAAACTGCATTTTGTGTTCAATTATGTTATCTTTGACCAATAGTTAACAGTTTTTGATGAGCAGAAACATTTAAGTGTGACAAACATGCAAAAGAATAAGAATTCAGGAAGGGGGCAAATATTTTTTCACACCACTGTAGAAATATAAAAGAAGAAAATAGAAATTTGTCCAAATAAGAAATGTAAAAATAACTGAGGTGTGCAAATATGCATAAAGTGACTTCTTAAAGTGTCTTATTATTAAAGTGATTTGTGCAGTGGTCCATAAATAAAAGTATAAGTACAGTATATAGTGCAAAATTGTGCATGAATGTGTCCATAGTGGCCATGAATGCCCAGTCAGTGTTGAATGTAAAAGTGATGATGATAGTCCTGTATTGTGTTGTGGTTGAGAGACCTTATGGCCTACGGGTAGAAGCTTCTCCTCAGTCTCTCTGCATTGGTCTTCAGGAAGCGGAATCGCTTCCCAGACCGCAACAGAGAAAACAGTCCATTGTTGGGATGGCTGAGGTCCTTCACCATCTTCCTGGCCTTAGTCCAGCACCGTTTGCTGTAGATTGAGTGCAGGTCAGAGAGCTCGGTGCGGATGATTTGTTCAGCTGAACACACCACCCTCTGTAGAGCTCACCTGTTCTGCATGGTGCTGTTCCCGAACCAGGTTGTAATGTTTCCCGTCAGGACGCTCTCTATGGTGCAGGAGTAGAAATTCCTGAGCACCTTGGAGGGCAGTCTAAAGTCTTTCAAGCATCTGAGGTGGTAGAGACGATTTCGGGCCTTTTTCACCACGGTGTTGATTTGACAGGACCATGACAGGTCCTGCGTGATGTGAACACCGAAGTATCGAAAGCTGTCCACTCTCTCCACTGGGCTGCTGTTGATGACTGGGGTCTGGTAGTTCCTCTCCTACTTTGTACAAAAGTCCACAATCAGCTCCTTTGTCTTGCTGATGTTCAGGAGGAGATTGTTCCTCTGGCACCATTTCTTCAGATTTCCAATCTCCTCTAGGTAGGCCGACTCATCGTTGTTTGTGATCAGGCCCACCACAACAGTGTCGTCAGCAAACTTGATGACGGCGGTGGAGTTGGTAGTGGCCACGCAGTCAAATGTGTACAAAGAGTACAGCAGGGGGCTCAGCCCTGGGGGTCTCCAGTGCTGAGAGTGTGGGAGGCTGAGACATGACCGCCCATCCTTACTGCCTGTGGTCTGCCAGTTAGGAAGTTGAAGATCCACTGACACATAGATGAGTCCCAGGTGCTCCAGCTTGGTGGTGAGTCAAGAGGGAATTATGGTATTAAATGCACACCAGTTTTCACGCTTTTACTAACGGTGAAATTAACGTAAGAATGTGCATTCTTCCACGCCAACTTCATGTCTGGCGTACGTGTATTTCTTGTGTGTGTTTGTTTTATTTCTGTTGGCGACTCCCAGAGGCAATTATGTTAAATTGCACACTACAAAGTATCGTACCAACACATGTGAAAAACATTGCTATTTATTTACAGTATAATTGATAAAATGGGTTAACACTTTTTTTTTACTAATTATTTGATTAAGAACATATAAAAGCATTTGCAAATGTATACAACCCTTAGTCTATGGCAATGGCAGTGTTGGGCTTATTAGAGGACATTGCCAGTGGCCGAATCCGAAGGGAACGTGTTTTTAGGGATCACAGTGATTTCTGGCCCACGATGATGACTGGCTTATTAGCCATTTCAGATTTTCAAGAGCTCACCTCTTGGAGCTCTGTGCTGAGTTGGGTCCAAGTTTGGAAAGAGAGACAGCGAGGAGCCACACATTACCCATTCTTTTACAGGTGCTGACAACGCTTGGTTTCCTGGCAACTGGTTCTTTCCAAAGAGAACTGGCAGACCGCTCGGGGTTAAGCCAGTCGTCTTTGAGCCGTGCAATGCCAGCTGTATGGGACGGGATCATCCGCATGTCTAGCAGGTAGCCTATATAAGGTTTCCATACCATGCAGTTGACCAGCCAAACATTAAAGCGCAATTTGCAGGATTCACCGGTTTTCCTAATGTAATCGGAGCGATCGACTGCATGCACATTGCATCCAATTAATAAATGTGCAAATAATATGTGATGCTCAAATGCGCCTAACAAATATTGTGGCAAGGTGGCCTGGGACAACCCATGATTTATTCATCCTCACAAACAGCATGGTTGGGATGAGGCTTCAAGGGGGCAGGGTGCGCGATGAGTGGCTTCTTGGTGAGTGATATATTTAAATATATTATTCCAGCTAAGTTTTTATTTTATTTTGTTATTAATTCCATAGGACAAACTTGCAAATAACAGTTTATATCCGGTCTACCTCCAATAGGAGCACCTCCAATTCACATTTTGTGAAGTTTCTCTTCTTGCTTGCATTTGGCAAAACCAAAAGAAAAAGCAATGGCAAAGTGAAGTCGACAGTGTTGCCAACTTAGAGACTTTGTCGCTATATTTAGCGACTTTTCAAATCCCTCTAGCGACAATTTTTTAAAAAAGCGACTAGCGACAAATCTGGCGACTTTTTCTTGTGTTACTGGAGACTTTTGGAGACTCTGATCTGTCTGTACTGACTCTCCTCAACTTGCCACAGCGGCTGCCGCCGCCGGCCCCTCCCCCATCCCAAAGCACTCAGAGACAGGCCTGTCATCTCGCAGGCCCCCCCCTCCCCCCCCCCGCTGCAGTTACAGCAGGAGATGCTCACTCCTACGAGTCTTGCCTGCAAATGAATTGTCCATGCGCGAATCCGCCGTTAAGTGATCCCGCCTTGACGACTTTTTTTTTTTTTTTTTTTTTTTTTTAAGCGCCTAGTGACAAATCTAGCAACTTTTGGACAAACCTTAGCAAGTTTCCAAATGTCGCCAATACTGTCCTGTAAGCACGAGGTCTTGCTTTCTCGGTACAGTTACTCATCTCCCTATGTCTGCTCTGATCAGTGAGCGCTAGCTCTGGCTGAAAGGAGCAGCATATTCCCGTGACTGTACAGCAGCTAACATGGATGTGAATGAGCTGCACATGTGCAAACGGTGTTGCAACGGACCTATCACTTACCTGCTTCTCCTTTGCTTGAAATAAAACTATTTAATTTGACCATTTTCTTTTTTTTTCTTTTTTTCTTCCGATGCACTTATATTACTCACTGTTACAAAGCTTAAGTACATAATTATATTGGACACATGAGGAAGGATTAGGGAAAACACGCAAAATGCAAATACGACGTGATTACGTCATCAATATGCAAATATACGCATGACGTCATCTAGCGAAATTTGGCGACTTTTCGAGCAGACTTTAGCCACTGTCTGTTGAAAATAGTTGGCAACACTGGAAGTCGAGATACGGAGGAGGAGTTTTGCGCTCGTGCACGTGCGCTCAATTTCACGTTAATTCGGATGTACAAAGAGAATATGCGTGGGATTCCGCGTACGCAGTGTTTCATACATCAGATTTTTTTACTGTGTATGCACATTTACAGCTTTGTCCGTACGCAAGGTGGCCTGAGACATAAATTCAACGCAAGTCTTCGGATGAAGACTTCGAAAGTGCAGTTTTTTTGTTTATTTTTTTATGTTTTGTATTAATTATTTCATATGCATATTTTTAAGTTGCATAACAAATCATTAAAGTTTCTATTATTTTTTATAGGAGCAAAGCATAATTTGCTTTGATATATGAGTGTTTTTATATACAAGCTGATAATATTCAAGACAAATATTGATGAATTTAATGACTAAGATAAAGCTCTCTTTATATATACCGTTCAATAGTTTTAGAACACTTTCTAACTTCATGATGGTTCCTGTTTTTTATTTTTTTCTACATTGTAAAGAAATGCTGAAGGCATCCAAAAAATGCACTAATCTCACAGTTAATGGTGAGATGTTTCTGCTACTTCTGCTCTGTAAAGACTTCATAATGCCTCTAATCTGAGGTGCTGTTAATTGGTCATTTTTTAGGATGATGACTCTAAATGAACTTCTCGTCTGCGGCAGAGGTAGGTTTTGGTCTCACCCTCCTTGGACGGCCTTCATGAGAGCCAGTTTCATTATGGTGCTTGACGGATTTTGCAAATGCACTTGACAATACTGTTCTTGCAAGAACTATTACAGAAAGGCTGACCTCCGTGTCTTAAAATAACAACTAACTGTTGTTTTTCTTGTTGTTACGTAATTACCTAATTCCATATGTGTTATTTTATAGTTTGGAAATCCTCAGTATTGTTGTAGAATGTAGAAAATAAATCACTAAACAAAAACAAAGAAATTTGCAAGTGTTCTAAAACTTTTGAACTGTAGTGTATGTCACGTGGTCCACCTCATCCTTGGGGAATAAGATCTGGCTCAAAGGATTACTGAGCCGCCGCTTTGTCTCCACCTAGTGTGTCTGCGTGTGTGCTTGTTTCACTATATGTCTTTAGCACCAAATAAAGTTCACCTGTGTCTACCCCGTGTGTCTCCCTATTTATTCCAGTCGAGCCTGTAGCCCTTTGCCCATTCACTGATGTGCACCTTTGTTTGTCAGTCTAAATCTCGTATGTTTGTGTATCTTATCCCCCAGGACTGAACAGTGTTTGCAGGCCTGGACCAGGTCTGTTTTTGAAGACCTCCACCGAGGTCAAAGTCGTGGTTGAGAGAGTGTCAGCCCTATGTGTCCAACGCAAGGTGGAAGAAGTGATTTCTTTTGTATTTCCTTTTTTCGGTTTGTTTTTGCTAAGCCCACCAGCAGACTCAGACTGGGGAGATATACCAGTGTCGTGTTTTTTTTTGTTTGTTTGTGTGGACTTTAAAGCTAAATAAATTTGTTTATATTGACCATGCATCTGCGTTCGCCTCCTCAGTGTACCGACATGAATATATATAAAGAGAGCTTTATCTAAGTCATTAAATTTATCAATGAAGATCAGACAGGTGTAATGACAAATTAATGCAGATGCAAACTTGGACATGGTCTAAGGAGATTGGATTTTTTACTCTGAAAGTGGAAAGACTGCGTGTGTAGTCACAGGGAAATGGACCGAATATCATCAGTCCCTGCGGCTCGGAGCAAAATGTCACATACAGATAGTCAGGAAAGGAAAATAAGATCAAGGTTTCAGAGGGTTTTAATAATAATCTATATCATACACTGTAAATTTTTACTGCTCACAGGTTTCTGCTTAGGACAGGACATGTACACAGATGTACACGAGACATGTTGAGTTTTATAATAATATCTTTAATGTGGATTAAAGAGAAGGCATGCTGTGGTCACACAAAAAGGTAATTAGATAATAAACATGCTTTATATGCTGTATTTTGGATTATGTCTGAATAAACAATTTTCAAGTTATTTGATATGTTAATTAAATGCATATGTATTTATCACAACGCAGGCCAAGAACAAAACTTCACTATTAGAGTGTTTCGGAGTGATGAGTAGGGGCGGCAAGGGATCAGTGGACTTTCTGCTTCAGGATTTAAGGAGGACACACCTCTTCAGACCCTCCCATCAAATCTCAGAGGCAAATGAGGAACTTCAGGGGGAATAAATACAGACAAAATAAAACGAGTAAGAGAGTCAGAACTGTAAAGTTAGAAATACTTGATTTTTTATATTTCTAGGGAAAAAAGTGGTGTATTTACCCATGCAAGGCAGAAATTAGTGTTTGGACAGACTTGATGGTGTTTTTATTCCCTCTGTGTGTTGTCATGGCCCAGATGAAGGCGTGCTCTAACTCCTCCCTGTTTGCATTCCAGCATTTCCTCCTCAGCAGGATGAGTTTAGGGTTCCTCAGCAAGGTGTACACAAGAACCCAGCGAAGGTGAGCTCGTTTCTTTGCCAGAAATGCTGGTGAACATACTAGAACAGTAATGTGTTATTATTATTATTATTATTATTATTATTATTACTACTATTATTATTACTACTACTATTATTCATGGTTACCTGGTTTTACATCTACTTGAACACTCAGCAGGCTGTGTTTGACCAGCAGGTGGCAGAAACACACCAGAACTGGATTATTGTGATGATGATCCGTTATTATCATTCCCACCCATGTACAGTGGCCTGCCAACAAAAAGACAAAAAAAAAACATGCTAAGAATATATTGTACTGTATATATTGTACTGTAGTGAGTAAATATTAAATGATTGAATTAAGCATTTTCATACTTGCATCTAATTTCTTGAAGCCCTGAGGCATTACGGTCCGCTCGATACGTGACACAAGAAACAAGGCCACGATGGCGCTCCTGATTAACCTCAGCACACAGCTCCCCAAGCCCAGGATTACATTAAAGAAGAAGAGGTAGTAGTTAAAGGTGTGAAAAGCTTTCCTGTGGAGGATGGAGAAAAGTTATTATCCAGACAAAGTATGCACGTCATGATTTATCCATTACTGTTACTACTACACTGGACTATTATTATTACAATAATAATAAATAATAAGAGCCAGCTGATAGACCTGTTATTGAGTGCCAGTGGTTTCTCTTCATCATGAGGTGAGGTTTTGTCTTGCAGAAAAACCCATTTTATTACAATACGCTGAAGCTTCATCAGAGTGAACACAATGAAGAAATTTGTCCTGTATTTTATGACAAAATCCGTAAATATTAATTAATGTTACTATTAATTAGAAGTCAAAAATAAAAAGCATCTATGATTTTTATATCTGGATTGACAGATGGCATGATGGTTTTATGGACAGATAATGAGATGGACAGATGAAGTGATGGATAAACAAAAGGACCTTTGGAGTGCTGGACTAATAGACTGTGACGTACAGAAAGGTTATCAGGTCGAGCAGCCAGGAGAGGAAGCCGTTTTCCCGAATCGGTGATATAACCAGATATACAAAAACCATTCCAGCTGTGAACATCGCCAAGTGAACGATCAGATAACCTAAAAAAAAATCAGGACTCAGGAAAAAATGTAGAAGGGTACTGACCTGCATGTAAATGGTTTTAGAAGTGACCTGCTAGAATAAGCTTTGATCAGCTGAACTCACCCCACATTGTGAAAGCAATCTGATAGCCAGGATATTTCAAAAGTCCTGCCTGGAGATGCGAGATTTAGATTATCACCATTTGTATCACCATTGATATGTAAATGCAAGTGTGATGGAATTTTGTTCATGATGGTCAAAATGTATTCCTGTTTCAAGCCCAGTGTTCTCCACATAGAACCACCATCACCCTGACCAGAATAAAGTGCTTACTGAACTAAAGATGACTGAACTAAATGAAATTTTTGGCCAACATATGTTATATGCTTCAAGATTGATTTAACACTGAGTCTTAAAGGGGTCAAACCCAAGCCAATCATATTCTGGGCGCAGTGCATGGAGTACTCGTTGAGTTTGAGCTGAGGGGTGTATGTAGCCAGGTGCATGTGCATGTAGGAATTACCCTTTGTGATCACACACTCACCAGACTAACAGCAGGTCTCAGTGTGAATGTCTTCGGCAGATATTGTTTCTCTCCAGCCCACAATGATTTAATGTGCTTTCTGTTGATGGAATAAAATGTAATAAAGATTTAAGGTAACATAATCCTGGGATTTTAAGCATCTTTTAAAACTCAGTCAATATACAATGTTTACTGGGTTCTACCTGTAATAGACCATCACATGACTTATGTTAATGACAGATGAGATGGCAGCACACACTGATGTGACGTACCAGGTATCTGAAAACAAGAACAACTCCTTATTTTAATTCTTATTTATCATAAACATTTAATGAACAAATATCATGTTAGTTCATGAAATAGATCAAAAGGTCAAGCTCTCACATATTGCATAGTTTAGGTAAGTTGTCCAAGTTGGCTCATTTGCAAAGATATAAAAATAGGGACCGTAGATCATCTTAGTACACCATGAAGATAGGATCTGCTCAGTTAACACAATCTACACAAAATCACACAGCAGATAATAAATTGATTGCTTTGACTCCACCCACTATGCTGCAAATCCATTGAAGCAAACACACAAAGCCAGAAAGATGTGGTTATTTTGTACAGAGAAAAGACATAATTGCTCTGTGGCCTTTAATTCTCCTCCACATTTCTCTCTCTCCCTCTCTCTCCCCCCTCTCTCTCACACACACACACACATACCAGGTATACTCCAAGGAAGGAGAGCACAACAGTGGCGATGATCCTATTTGGGAATTTAAAATATGGGTCCCACTCATACACTTTCCTCTGGAACCAGCTCTTCTGCATAAACCTAGAGTGTAAAACAAGTCTTAGTCTGAGTGTGTGTGTGTGTGTGTGTGTCAAATTCAAATTAAATTAAAATTTTGTTTGTCACATACACAGTCATACACAGTACGAAATGTAGTGAAATGCTTACACGACCGCCAGTGACCTTAAAAAGAGAATTAAAGCTTATAATAAAGTAATAAATATGAATAAAAGAAATACGATAGAAAATTTAAATAAAAAAATAAAAATAAAATGTAACTAGGAAAAATAGAACTAAAAATAGAAACTGAAAATAAAAATATACTGTACAAATAGAAATATAATGGTGTGCAAATATGGATAGAAAAAGTGACTTTGTGCAAAGGTTATTAAAGTGTCTTTGTGCAATGGTCCAGAATGTAAACGTTAAATGTGCAATGGTCCAGAATGTAAATATAAACATGTAGTGTAGATGTGATGTGCGTGGAATATAGTGTCCATGGATGTATAAAGATTGATTGATTGATTGTGAAAATATTATGTTAGTTCTGCATAGTGGTTGTGGTTGAGAGACATTATTGCCTGCGGGAAGAAGCCCCTCTTCAGTCTCTCTGTGTTGGCCCTCAGGGAGCGGAATCGCTTCCCAGTCTGCAACAGAGTGAACAGTCCATTGTTGGGGTGGCTGAGGTCCTTCATGACCTTCCTGGCCTTGGTCCAGTACCGCTTGGTGTAGATTGAGTGCAGGTCAGGGAGCTCGGTGCGGATGATTCGTTCAGCTGAACACACCACCCTCTGTAGAGCTCGCCTGTCCTGCATGGTGCTGTTCCCGAACCAGGTTGTAATGCCTACCGTCAGGATGCTCTCTATGGTACAGGAGTAGAAATTCCTGAGCACTTTGGAGGGCAGTCTAAAGTCTCTCAAGCGTGCCAGGTCCTGCGTGATGTGAACACCGAGGTATCTGAAGCTGTCCACTCTCTCCACTGGGCTCCTGTTGATGATGGGGGTCTGGTAGTTCCTCACCTGCTTTGTACTGAAGTCCACTATCAGCTCCTTTGTCTTGCTGACGTTCAGGAGGAGATTGTTTCTCTGGCACCAGTTCTCCAGATTTCCAACCTCCTCCAGGTAGGCCGTCTCATCGTTGTTGGTAATTAGGCCCACCACGACAGTGTCGTCAGCAAACTTGATGATGGTGGTGGAGTTGGTAGTGGCCACGCTACGTCATAGGTGTACAGAGAGTACAGCAGGAGGCTCAGAACACAACCCTGGGGGGCTCCAGTACTGAGAGTGATGGAGGCTGAGACGTGTCCGCCCATCCTTACTGCCTGTGGTCTGCCAGTCAGAAAATTGGAGATCCACTGACACATGGATGAGCTAAGTTCCAGGTGCTCCAGCTTGGTGGTAAGTGTGAAGGGAATTATGGTATTAAATGCAGAGCTGTAGTCGATGAAGCGCATTTTCACATAATTCCCCCTCCGAGTATCCAGGTAAGTGAGAGATGTATGGAGGAGATGTGAGATTGCATCGTCCGTGGAACGGTTTGGATGGTATGCAAACTGTAGTGGGTCCAGTGTGTCTGGTAGTGAAGAAATGATGAAGTCTCTGACCAGGCGTTCAAAGCATTTCATCACTACTGAAGTGAGGGCTACAGGGCGATAGTCATTGAGAGAAGCAGGATGTGGTTTCTTCAGGACAGGAACAATGATGGACTCTTTGAAGCATGTGGGGATCACCGACTGAGATAAAGAGATGTTGAATATCTCAGTGAACACAGGTGCTAGCTGGTCTGCGCAGGCTCTGAGAATACGGCCTGAGATGCCGTCTGGTCCTGCTGCTTTCCTGGTGTTCACTCTCTTGAAGGCTCTCCTCACGTCATGCTCGGTGATGATGAACGCGCTTCCGGTGCTGGCAGTGACTTCCTGTCTGTAGCCGTTAGCGCCGCTAGCATTAGCATCGCTAGCGTCTTTAGCTGCAGCCTCGAAGCGAGCATAGAAAGTGTTCAGCTCGTCTGCCAGAGTCACATCCGCGTTCATCATACCGGTTGTTGGTGCTTTATAATCCGTAATTGTTCTTAGTCCCTGCCACAGGCTCCTAGAGCCACTCTGTTGGAGTTGTGGCTCTAGTTTTCTCCCGTAGCGCTGCTCCTTCCGGACGCTGTATGACGCAGCCTTGTATGGTTCCATGTCCCCCCCAAGTCCCGTGTTGTAGGCAGCGGTGTGAGATCTCAGAGCGTCGCGGATGGTTTTATCCACCCACGGCTTCTGGTTGGGAAACGTTCTACTAGTCTTTTTTCCACGGTATCATCCGCTAGTTTCCCGATAAATCCCACAACCGCTTCCGTAAACACGCTGACGTCATCGGAGCTGTTTCTGAACATGTCCCAGTCTGCGTCATCGAGTGCGTCCTGTAACGCGGCCACTGATTGGTCCCTCCAGCGCGCGACCTCCCTCTGAACTGGAACTTCCTGTTTCAGCCTTTGTTTGTATTTTGGCATGAGGAAGATGGCGGCTTGGTCGGATTTACCAAACGGTGGACGAGATCGTGCCTTGTAGCCGTCCTTGACAGTTGTATATCAATGATCCAGTGTCCTTTCGCCCTTGGTGGGGCAGGTGATGTGCTGATAAAAGTTCGGCGCTGCGCGTTTGAGGTTGGCACTGTTAAAGTCCCCCGCCACAATGAGCGCAGCGTCCCGGTGTTGTGTTTGGTGCTGTGTGAGTGCCTCATGCAGCTCGCATAAGGCAGTGTCCGTGTCCGCTTGTGGTGGAATATAAACGACGCTGATTATGACCGATGTAAACTCCCGAGGTAGATAAAAAGGATGACACATGATGGACAGTAGTTCCAGATTTGGTGTGCAGGATCGTGTAAGAGGAACAATGCTCGCGCTGTTGCACCAGCTGCTGTTTACCATTAAACACATGCCGCCTCCCCTTGACTTCCCCGAGTCCCGTGTCCTGTCCATGCGGTGAACCGAGAAGAACTCGGCCGGCTGGATGGCGTGGTCCGGCACCGCTGGGTTCAGCCATGTCTCGATGAAGCAGAGGAGATTGCAGTCCCGAATGTCTCTCTGGAACTTTATCCTGGCCCTGAGGTCATCGAGCTTGTTTTCCAGTGACTGGACGTTGGCGAGCAGGATGCTAGGCAGAGGTGTGCGGTGTGCACGGGCTCTCAGCCTGTTCTTGACGCCGGCTCGTTTCCCTCGGGGCCGCCGCTTCGCGTCGCGTCCTTTGTTCTTCCTCAGGATCTCACTCGGCCAGCTCGGATCCCGGGTTAAAAACTTCAAATTGTGAGTACATTGTATACCAATAGAAACAAGAGTGTCTCTATCATAACTAATGTACTCCATGGTGGTAATTTGACTGGTTTTAAAACGCTAAAAACTAACTTAAAGAACAAAAACAAAGAAATGGTGGTCGGAGCAGTCGCGACGGCAGCCGACCTCACCGGCGCCATCTTGGAAATTTTGTGTGTGTGGGAGTGTGTGTGTTTCAGTTTAGTTCTTGTAGATCATTGTCATGACTGTATATTTCAGGAATGGATTTGATGATGTAACTGTGAAGTTGAAACACTAGTGTGTAAAATGAGTGCTGATGAGAGACTTATGTGTAAGTGTAAGGGTGTCAGTGAGGGTACATACACTTCAGCAGGCCGCCTCAGTAATCTTTGTACATATCTGTACTGATGTTTCTTTTCTTCCTTCTGCAGGCCAGACACACACACACACACACACACACACACACAGTATACTCTTAAAGGTCTTCAGAATGTGTCTGTCAAATTTCCAGGTGACATATTACCTGCCTTCTGGAAGATTGTCTTTCTGATTTACTATAGGTGACATAGGCAGTTGCCTAGAGTGCAAAATGACTCTGGGGTGGGGGGTGTTTGGGGGCACCACATGAGAGGGTTTAAGTCTGTAATGCGCCCACTTGTGACCATCATGTGCTCCTATACCCATGTATTTAGTACAATTATTTTTGCCAGTTAACATAGTTTTAATACTGACTTTTAGCTAAATGTTGAATTGATTATACTATTGTTAAACAAAATGAAATAGACTTTAAATTAGTCCAACATGATGCTCAAATCTCATGATTTTTTGTTACACAATGTTTGCATCATGACTTGATTATCATACATAACCATAATGCATAAATTCTGCAGTTACCATATACTGTATATTAGTTTTGCTGTTTATGTGCTTTTAAAATATACAGTTAAAAAAATTAGTAAAGAAAAATGAAAACTTTCAGGTGCACAAGGCAGGAAGTGACTCAAGAAGAGGAGCAAAAAAAAAGCAATATAGAGGTGAACGGTATTACCATGTATAACATTAGTGTTATGTGTATATTGTATTATGAAATAGCTTTTTTTTAGATCATCAAGTTAACTGCTATTTTTTTTTTTTTTTTTTGTAAATAAATATAAGCTTTTATAATGTTTACGGTGGTGTAGTGTTTAGCACTGTCGCCTTGCACCTCCAGGGTCCGTGTTTGATTCCCGGTCAGGCTCGATTCCCGTCTCTGTGTGCATGGAGTTTGCATGTTATCCCCCTGCTTGGTGAGTTTCCTCCCACAGTCCAAAGACATGTTGGTTAGGTTGATTGGCATTCCCAAATTGCCTATAATGCGTGAATATGTGTATGTGTGTGCCCTGTGATGGATTGGCACCCTGTCCAGGGTGTACCCCGCCTCGTGCCCTAAGCCTCCTGGGATAGGCTCCAGGCCCCCGCCACCCTAAATACAGGATAAAGCGGTATAGAAGATGAGTAAGTAATGTTGTTTTAGTACCAGTTACATTAGTTACATTACTGCTTGCTTTTAATTAATCAAAAAGAGTCTAAATGCCTTTTGAAAAAGATCATAACTGTCTTCATGTTAATTTAAAGAACTTCTGTTATATTGAACTTTCACATGATGTTATATTATTTCTATCTGTTATCACCCAGATGAGGATGGGTTCCCTGATTGAGTCTGGTTCCTCTCAAGGTTTCTTCCTTTTGCCATCTTAGGGAGTTTTCCCTTGCCACTGTTGCCTTCACCCTTGGCTTGCTCATCAGAGACAATCTCATTATTATCTAGACACATTTTTCTTACACATGCACACTTCCATGAATTTTCTGCTTTGAAACAATGACCATTGTTAAAAGCTCTATATAAATTAAATTGAAATTAAAACTATATTGAAATTGGACTATAATCTAAAGCACTGCCACATAAAGAGTTTTTATATAGATAGTTTTAAGTAGCTTGATAAGTTTTATTTTGTCCCAATGCTGGTGGTTTGGTTCTGTGGTTGAGCTCTCGCGAGCATGCACGGCTGCAGAGCAGGAAAAAAAGTTTCATATGCTAAAGTAGTTAAACTTGACAATTTGTAAAAAGTAATTAAAGAAAACAGCATTATGAAGGTGAAAATATTTGCAAAAGAGAAACAAGATGAGGAGGAGTCGAAAGAGAAGAGCCTTCCCAGTCCACCAGAGGCCATATCTTGCATAGACAATGGCAATACCAGTCTCACTTAACATAAGTTAATTACATGAGTAATTGTGAAATGAAGAAAAAATCGGGGAAAGATTTTCCTGGACATGGCCTTGAGAGGCAAGTCACGTGTGGAGAGCATGACTGTTTTGCCAATGTAGTAACTTGGGGAGGCTGAGCGGTGGTGATTGGCCTTGTACTGAAAATCGTTTAACAGGAACACAGTTTCTTCCTCCTGGGTGGGGAACAATGGTGGTTGATATCAAAGACAACATTGTAAAGTTGACATTCCTATGAAGGATGTGGGGAGGAGGTTGTGGGCCCTCTCAATCGCAAAATCAGCTCCAAGAAGCCACGTCCCATGTACACATGCATCTAAGTGACTTTTTGTGTCAAGTGGAAGCCAATACTCTGTTTATTGCTTAAACCATTGCTAATTGGTGTTTCATGTCTAACTTTATCCTCAAGCGGAAGGTGGCGAAGCACCATGTGTCTAACATTCAGCAGCTTAGTGATATCATTATGGAGTAGTGGAAGGGGGTCCCAGCAACAACATGTGCAACACAAAGTTTTGTACTCATTTTCATTGCCAGGTATTTAGACAATAAAGTCTGCATGTTGACCACTTCAAAGTACTATGTATCCCATTTTCATTTCTGTAGTATTGTCCCTTGAGAACATCATGAAGTGGTTGCTGAAATTTATGAGAGATTATTGAGAGAGTAGTGGTATGCAGAACAGTGTGTATATGACCCTGTGTGTATGTGACCCAATGCGGACAGAGTTCAGTAAGGAATCTTCTGTGGCGAAAAAAGGTGTTCCTGGACCTGCTTCTCTTGGTCCGGAGGCTCCTGTGGCACCTCCCAGAAGGCAGAAGGGCAAAGAGCCTATGGGCAATGTTAGAGAATTCATTTGTGATGTTGTGTGCTGTCCTGAGACAACGCTTTTTGTTAATGTCCTTAATCTTAGGAAATAAGGTAAATAAAACAATGTGTTATATTAATAAGTGTGTTTTTGTGCCACCTTTCTCCTTCCTAAAGTCCACTATGAGTTCCTATCTCTCCTTGGTGTGAATAAGCAGGTTGTTTCCAGTGCACCATGCAGCTAGCGGTCCACCTCCTCTTTATAAGCTGCCTCACCATTGTGAGTCCAATCACCATTGTGTAATCTGCAAACTTTATAATGGTGTTGGTACCATTTACAGGCTTGCAGTCATCTGTGAAGAGGGAGTGGAGAAATAAATTCATCACACAACCTTGTTGTACTTTGGTGCCAAGGATGAAGGTGGAAGAGCTACCCAAACATGTCGGAGATTGTTGTTGATCAGAAAGTCCAGGAGCCAGTTGCACAGTGATGTGTTAATGCCCAGGTCTCCAAGTGTGGTGAGACACTTTGCAGTGCAATGTTTTGGTACCAGCTCAATGGAGGTGGTCTTAAGGCCAGGGGGCAATTTCTTGGACTAGCTAGCCAGCCCATGTTTTGATACATCAAGCCGTGCAGCTTTCCGTGCAATGATGCTAATCAGTACTGTACTGACATCACTGGTAGAGAGCATGAGCAGATTATAGTCTCCAGGGAGTTTGGTTTTTGATTGATGGTGTTATATGATAAAATGCCCTTGAAACAAGGGGAAAAGGACCAACTAGTAGTCCCTTCAATCACTAACACAGAGCTTCTTACATTATTGCCATGACAACCCATTAGGTGGACATCTGGGGAGGCTAAAAACACTGCTGATGCCACCAGATGTTGAATAGTGGCCCTCAGTTCACAAGGACATCTCACAGTATGTCAAGAGCAATGGTGTCTGCCAAAGGTACAAGCCAGAGAACACCAAACCAAATGCGCTATTACAGTGTCCTGAAGACTCTGAACCAGAACATACTTTGGGGCTGGACATTATGGGACCATTTCCTCTGAGTAAAAGGCAGAATGGTAATCTGCTGGTGGTGGACTAATAGATAGAAACATTTCTCTTCGGAGCATGAAAACAGTCACGGCCAGCGCAGGGAAAGGTGTGAGATCCAAGCACAGGAAGAGAGGAGTAAATAAGACACATTTACAGAGCAGTAGAATAAGGCACATTATTTTGCAGAGATGAGTGATAGTTCACACAGTACAAGCAAGAGACATAGCAGCTTGTGTGGGAGGTCTCCTGAAGAGCTGGTAATAGCGTGGCTTGAGTTACAAGATAAGAATCCAGAAGTGAGACACCGCCATATACTGTACTGTAAAAGAGCTGTGTTGGATGCAGTAGTCACTAACCAGTTTGTGAGTTAAAGAAGATGTGTCTGGCAAAGAAAAAAACATATAGAGATTTTCTTGATCAATAACAAAATGTGGGTCAGAGTGTGGAGGCATAAGTGAGTCCACAAATAATTAGCTTATTGTTAATAGAAAAATACAGGATATAAGGCAGAGAATCCATAGGGTAAAAAAAAAACAAGCAAGCTCTGTTAAAGGGGTTATGATCCAAAACTTAGGGCAAAAAGAATGTGAGAATACTGATCATGAAGGCATACAATAATCTGGAGGAGTCCAAGTGCGTGTGAGAAACTGAAATTGGCAGCAGGTGAGCTTGGAGCAATGTATGTGGCGGTGAAAAACATATTATATAGGACACATTCTGTTGGGATTTTCCACAAAAATCCATTCATATTCATATATATATATATATATATATATATATATATATATATATATTCATAAATGTGTTCATTCATAATGTATATACACTCAACAAAAATATAAACGCAACACCTTTGTTTCTGCTCCGATTTTTCATGAGATGGACTTAAAGATCTAAAATTCACTCCAGATGCACAATATTACCATTTCTCTCAAACATTGTTCACAAATCAGTCTAAATGTGTGATAGTGAGCACTTCTGCTTTGCTGAGATAATCCATCCCACCTCACAGGTGTGCCACATCAAGATGCTGATCTGACATCATGAGTAGTGCACAGGTGTACCTTATACTGCCCACGCAGCATCAAGTGTAGGGAACATTTAATGTTTTAATTTTGGATATTAAACATTTAATTTTGGAATACTGGATTC
The DNA here is from genome assembly GCF_024256425.1 of Clarias gariepinus. Lineage (NCBI taxonomy): Eukaryota > Metazoa > Chordata > Actinopteri > Siluriformes > Clariidae > Clarias > Clarias gariepinus. Next base: position 1,648,069 of record NC_071119.1, read on the forward strand.
CAGCCACCATTAAACAACAAAGAAGAAGAAAAAAAATAAAATATAAAGGGATTGACTGCATGTGTGTTCATGCAGACTAGAGACCCATATGAATGTCTAAACATGACATTTATTTTCCATAATAGGTCTGCTTTACATTTAAATGAATGGCAAAGAATTTCACATCACCTTTTTCAAAAAGCAGAAAGTAGCATTTAGTGAGCATCCTGAGCCTAAGAACATAGAAGATTAGCATCAACTTGGGAAATGTGAGAAATAAAAATGATCCATTCCCCCCTTAGGACTGGCTACCTATATATTCTTTATATGATCAGTAATAAGTTATTGTCAATTGTCTAGCTATAGACAACTATCAAAAAAACTAACAAAAGATTTTAAAAATCTATTGTAGCACAACATTTAGGCGAATGCATGCATAAAATAACATTTGTGAAATCTTTTCATCAGTATTTAGTCCTCATTGCAGTCCTGAAAAAAGTGCCGACCAAATGCAGGGAGCTGATCCGTGTGGTGTGTTGTTTAATCTCAGTGTGGAGTGAGGCTATGTTTGTCAGGAATAACCCCTAGAGGGCGTTTTTGTGTTCAGTTTGGACAGAGTGCAAATCTGCCACATGTTGAGAGTGATCACCTGCAGATTAGTGACTCATAGGTGCATAAATAGCCATAATCTCTGTCTGCTAACCAGAGTTGTTTGTCTTCCATCTTTACTATCTGCGCAGTTACCAATTCTTTCAGCTGTTCCAATTCTGTCCTCCATTCGTGCCATAGCTATTCCTTCTATGTTGGTTTTTGTTCTATTTATTGTTCTTATTTAAACTACTGGACATATTCCTAGTGTGTGTGTGTGTGTGTGTGAGAGAGAGAGAGCGAGAGAGAGACCTTATTGCTGTGTTTCTTCACGCGGATCAGGACATCATTCACTATCATGAAGCCAAACCGGAAGAACAGGAACCCCAAAGACAGTAAATTTGGTGCATCATATAACTGACACACACACACACACACACACACACACACACACACACACACAATTACATGAAATCTTGTAATATTACATCAGTATTCTCGAATAAGTAGAATCTGTTCACTGATCAGCATTTGTGTTTCTCAGTAGACTCACCCACTCATACTGCAGAGAAAAAACAAACAAGTCCTCCTCATTGAGTGTAGATGCTTTCTTACACCAGACTACTTCCCACAGCTGCACAATAAACCTGGTAACACACACACACACACACACACACACACATACACCTATAACAGTCATATACTTCAGGTAGTAGTGAGAAGTGGGACAAAAATATCATAAGTGTGTGTTTGTGTTTACCAGGCGAGTGTATACAGCAGGCCCAGAACACCACCGAGCATTTTGTGTGGTGTTGAAAGGCAGGCGAAGAACGGCTTGCTCACTATGCCCACTTCCATAGATGATATCAAGTACACAAACACTGAGACACATACACACATCATTGACTATGCTTCTTTATATATGCCCCTGCTCGAAGGTTTGAGATCACTGTCTAACTCTATTGTTTTCAAATTCAAATTTTTTTGTCAACAACTGCTCGTGACCTTAGAATAAAAGAATAGGAATAGAAATAGGAAATAAATATAAAAATTAAAATAAAGGGTAAGTTTAACTAGGGAAGAATAAAATAAAAATATACAAATAAAAGTTAAAAATAAAATAACTGTACACAAAAGTACAAAATATAGAAAATAATATGAAGAATATATGAAAAAATGTAAAACAATAAGAGCAGCCGAATAAATAGTGATAAAAGAATGGTTATGTCCATGGTTGTGCAATCCACATATTTAAAGTGACTTGTGCAGTGCAAATATGCTTAAAGTGATTTGTGCTGGAGTGATTTGATGTGATTTGATTTGATGACCACGAAGTGTAGTTGTGCAGTGGCCAATAGTGTAAACAAATGTCCAGAATGTCCAGTGTGTGTGTAAAAACCATATGTGTGGGTCAGTACTGTGTGGTGGTGTGATTGTGATTGAGAGACCTTATCGCCTGCGGGAAGAAGCTCCTCCTCAGTCTCTCTGTGTTGGCCTTCAGGGAGCGGAATCGCTTTCCTGACCTCAACAGAGAGAACAGTCCATTGTTGGGATGGCTGAGGTCCTTCACTATCTTCCTGGCCTTGGTCAAGCACCGCTTGCTGTAGATCGAGTGCAGGTCAGGGAGCTCTGTGCGGATGGTGTGCTCAGCTGATCGCACAACCCTCTGTAGAGCTCGTCTGTCCTGCATGGTGCTGTTTCCGAACCAGGTTGAGATGTTTCCCATCAGAATGCTCTCTATGGTGCAGGAGTAAAAGTTCCTGAGCACCTTGGAGGGCAGTCGGAAGTCTCTCAAGCGTCTGAGGTGGTAGAGACGCTGTCGGGCCTCTTTCACCACGGTGTTGATGTGACAGGACCATGACAGGTCCTGCGTGATGTGAACACCGAGGTATTTAAAGCTGTCCACTCTCTCCACTGGGCTCTCGTTGATGACGGGGGTCTGATAGTTTCTCTCCCGCTTGGTGCTGAAGTCCACTACCAACTCCTTTGTCTTACTGATGTTTAGAAGGAGGTTGTTTCTCTGGCACCAGTTCTCCAGATTCCTAATCTCCTTCAGGTAGGCCGTCTCGTTGTTATCAGAGATCAGGCCCACCACAACGGTGTCGTCAGCAAACTTAATGATGGTGGTGGAGCTGGTAGTGGCCACACAGTCATATGTGTACAAAGAGTACAGCAGGGGGCTCAGAACACAACCCTGGGGGGCTCCAGTGCTAAGAGTAATGGAGGTTGAGACATGTCCGCCCATCCTTACTGCCTGTGGTCCGCCAGTTAGGAAGTTGGAGATTCACTGACACATAGATGAGCTGAGTCCCAGGTGCTCCAGCTTGGTGGTGAGTGTGGAGGGAATTATGGTATTAAATGCAGAGCTGTAGTCGATGAAGAGCATTTTAACATAATTTCCCCTTCTAGTGTCCAAGTGACTAAGTGATGTGTGGAGGAGATGAGAGATGGCATCGTCTGTGGAACGATTTGGACGGTAAGCGAACTGTAGTGGGTCCAGTGTGTCGGGTAGTGAAGAAATAATAAAGTCTCTGACCAGGCGTTCAAAGCACTTCATCACTACTGAGGTGAGGGCTACAGGGCGATAGACATTGAGAGAAGCAGGATGAGGTTTCTTCGGGACAGGAACAATGATGGACTCTTTGAAGCATGTGGGGATCACCGACTGAGATAAAGACATGTTGAATATCTCAGTGAACACAGGTGCTAGCTGGTCTGCGCAGGCTCTGAGGATACGACGCGAGTCCCGTGTTGTAGGCAGCGGTGCAGGATCTCAGAGCGTCGCAGATGTTTTTATCCACCCACGGCTTCTGGTTGGGAAACGTTTAAATAGTCTTTTTCTCCACGGTATCATCCGCTAGTTTCCCGATGAATTCCAATGACGTCATCATCGGAGCTGTTTCTAAACATGTCCCAGTCTGCGTCATTGAGTGCGTCCTGTAACGCGGCCACTGATTAGTCCGTCCAGCGCGCGACCTTCCTCTGAACCGGAACTTCCTGTTTCAGCCTTTGTTTGTATTTTGGCATGAGGAAGATGGCGGCGTGGTCGGATTTACCAAACGGAGGGCGAGATTGTGCCTTGTAGACGTCCTTGACCGTTGTATAGCAGTGGTCCAGTGTCCTTTCACCCCTGGTAGGGCAGGTGATATGCTGATAAAAGTTCGGCACTGCGCATTTGAGGTTGGCACTGTTAAAGTCCCCCGCCACAATAAGCGCAGCGTCCCGGTGTTGTGTTTGGTGCTGTGTGAGTGCCTCATGCAGCTCGCATAAGGCAGTGTCCGTGTCCACTTGTGGTGGAATATAAACGGCACTGATTATGACGGTGAATGAGGTAGATAAAAAGGACGACACATGATGGACAGTAGTTCCAGATTTGGTGTGCAGGAGCGTGTGAGAGGAACAACGCTTGCGCTGTTGCACCAGCTGTTGTTCCCCATTAAACACATGCCGCCTCCCCTTGACTTTACCGAGTCCCGTGTCCTGTCCATGCGGTGAACCGAGAAGAACACGGCCGGCTGGATGGTCCGGCACCACTGGGTTCAGCCATGTCTCGGTGAAGCAGAGGACATTGCAGTCTCGAATGTCTCTCTGGAACTTTATTCTGGCCCTGAGGTCATCAAGCTTGTTTTCCAGAGACTGGAAGTTGGCGAGCAGGATGCTAGGCAGAAGTGTGCGGTGTGCACGGGCTCTCAGCCTGTTCCTGACGCCAGCTCGTTTCCCTCGGGGCTGCCGCTTTGCGTCATGTCCTTTGTTGTCCCTCAGGATCTCACTCGGCCAGCTCGGATCCGCAGTTAAAAACGTTGAATTGTGAGTACATTGTATACCAATAGAAACAAGAGTGTCTCTATCATAACTAATGTACTCCATGGGGGAATTTTTTTTCCGTTTTTAAACGCTGTAAACTAACTTAAAAGACAAAAACAAAGAAAAGGTGGTCGGAGCAGTCGTGACGGCAGCCGACCTCACCGGCGCCATCTTGGAATCCCAAGATGGATTGAGTCACAGCTGAGGCCGGCCTCAATGTTAAGTCTATGGGACTTCTTGGGGCCGGTGTTTTGGGGATTTTGGGAGCACCGCCTGACGGCCCCCCACCAAAAGTCATAGCACACCATTCCTGAGCGAGCCGCACGGAACGGTATAACAAACGTGTGGGTCGTCTCGAAACTGCGGGACGAGAAACGCTGCAAAGTTTTAGGGATATAATAAATGGATTGCGCAATGATTTCTAGGGGAGAAGAGTAATAAGTGTGCGCCGGCACACTTAATAATTATATACACTTTACTTTAACTGGGTTCTTTTTAGAAGCATGCCACCTCAAAAGACCAAGAATCTCAACAAAGAAACTGCAGGAGAATGCTCTGGAGTCTCCATCAGCACACATCGTCAGTCAGGTAAACACCAGCTTATGAGCTCAAGCCCACCTCTCAACCTTCAGATAGTTGGGAATGAAGTAGCTGAAAGGTGTCTAGGTAAATCTCAATTGTTTTATTTATTTTTTGTTCCATTAGATACTAAGCAACTTCAGGAGGTGCATTATGTATTCTTTCTTACACATGAGCTCAATTTACAAATTAGTGGTAATAGAAAATCTGTAATATTTTTAATATTGTTAACCTGCTGGTTTTAATGTTGTGGTGTGTTTATGTGTTTGTTGTGGCTCATCACTGTATGCTGTTAATTAAGGATTTTTTTTATATGTTAATGATATTTCTCATTTGTGTTTCATGCATCTCATTTATCGCTGGCTTTGATCTCATTATGGTCTTGTATATGCGGTCACGTAATGCTTCACGTAAGGGCAGTATTGTTGTAGAAGGTAAAAAATCAATCACTAAACAAAAGCAAAAGAAATTTTCAAGTGATCCCAAACTTTTGAGCAGAAGTGTATGTTTTGTCACACAGAACGTTAAGTATGGTGTGTTGTCTAGTGTGTGTTGTACCTTTTAAGTAGCGCGGTAGTTTGTATGGAAAAGGATTGATGAAGCCAAAAAACAAACCAAATATCAGAGGTGCTGTGGCACCAAAAGCAAAAGCGTAGGACCATCGGTTCTCCAGACAGCTCGTGAAGTCAAGGGGGCTAACAACAACAACATCAACAACAAGAACAACAACACAAATTAGAACTGAATTACATAAAATAAACTTTAGTTATGATAAGGTGTGACACACAACACACACACACACACACACACATTCTGAGCATCATCTTAGGAAGCATGGCCTTGATGGTGTACCAATGTGACCAAAACATGTCTTGTGGTTCTGACCAAGACCAGCAGGGCAAGAACAATATATGAGCACCTACACAGGGCTAAAATCACCAGAATCGTGTCACTGTATGGTCTAGACCTGTGACCTTATCTAAACACTGAATGGTTCTGTAAAGATTTTCTTTGATCATCAAATAAAAGTAAGGGAGGTTGAAGAGAAGATACTACATCATGCAGAACTACACAAGAGAGGCAGAAAATGTTCTTCATATTTTCATTTGAGCCACAGTGGAAATAATTGGTTTGTAAACACATTTTCCCAACACACTCCCCAAGCTCCAACTATACTGTAAGAAAAATCCAAATTTTATGGAAATTAATATAAAGTTTTTATGGACGTTTACCTGTTTTAAAAAAATACATACAAATATCTGTAAAATTACAGGCATTATCTGTAACGTAATAAGTTGACTGTTTGGGTATTATTTCAACACTGAGTTTGTTTTTTACATTTTTTAACAGCCCCAGTAACAGAAAAACGACCATATTATTTTACCAGTATATGTTTTTTTATATTATAATGATTGTTTTTGTAAGTTACAGTACATACAACTTTAAGTAAAATTACAAAAAACATTAGATAAAAGTTTATGTCAATACTAAAAATGTAATTTAAAAAATGTAGACGTAAAAATTTCGTAGAAAAACATTTATGTAAGTAAATTATATTAGTTTTATATTACTTTCACATTTAAGTTCTATATGCATGTTTAGCATTTTTTTATGATTTTTTTTAAAAGATTGACCACAGGAAGTGCCACAGGTAAGGCAGCAGAAGCCCCACACTTTCATGTAGGCTCTAGTATTTGTTTCATCCTTTCAAAGAATGTGAAGAGATTGTTGGAGGTTGATACTCAGTGCAGCACCCATGCACACATTGTAAACACCAAAAATAAATATATTATTTTGTTTTGATGGCGTTTGTTCTAAAATATCACCATGGCAATCTAGCCATCAGCTTTCTTGAAATAGGCCTGCATATTCTCACATAAGGATGATGTATTTGATGTGTAGCTGTTTTAGAGTAGCGCAGGTTGTGGGATTTTTGTGTTGATTGATTCCTCGCTCCTCATTATGATGATTGCAATTGACCTTTTTTAGCATCTTACCATCACTAAGGAAATATTTCGGGGAGAAAGCAGAGGGGGTCAGTTGTCAGGCAGCAGGGAGTGGGGACATTCCAATTACTAGTTTTGATTGGTTCATTTATTTAAGCATGCTAGTGAGGGTGGGATCTAAGCACCTGAATGTATTGCTCAGGTATCAGACACACCGGTAATGTGATATGAAGCAGCCAATGAGCAAAACAGGGGTCATTGAAATTGTTTACTTACAAAAATTCTTATTGTTGCTATAATTGTTGTTGCTATAAACAAAGCCTTGTTTATTAAGACTGGCGCAAATCTTAGGCGAGTCTTATTACAAATGCTGAGCCAGGGGTTTCACCTACACCTATAAGGGTAATGGAGTTAGATGAACAGGGAGGGTTAGCAAACTCTTTAAGAGCATCCTAATGAAGAATTGAAGAAATGAAGAGTCAGTGGGTGTTCTCCTAACTGGAGCATACTGTAAGTATTTGTATCTGATCCTGTTAGCCAGACATTAAAAGAAGAATGTACTTTACAGCACAGTGAACTGTCTTCTTCGGATATCCCAATTAGGAAACTGGGATCAGAGCGCAGGGCCAGCCAGCTTACAGCGCCCCTGGAGCAGATAGGGTTAAGGGCCTTGATCAAGGGCTCAACAGTGGCAACTTGGCGATGCTGGGGCTCGAATCCCCGACCTTCCAATCAGTAACCCAGTAACCCACAGCCTTAACCGACTGATCCACCACTGCCCCATTAACAGAGCCACTGAGCCATTAACAGCTGCTCCTGGTTTTTTATCAGATAATATAAATATTGATGTGAATTTAGGAAAAATCTATAAAATAAGTGTTTCTCTGCTAAACTTCTAGTGCTGTTTTTTAATAAGGGTGTTTGAACGTATAAATTTAGCAATTTAAAATAACAGTGTTTCACTCCTAAACTTCTAGTGCTAATGCTATAATAAAGGTATTTGATCATATAAATTTGGGAAAAAATCTGTGAAATAACGTTTCTCATTGGCTAAACTTCTATTGCTTTTAGTTTAACAAAGGTGTTTAATTGTCACTGTTTTGTTTTTTGTAGTCTTTGTTTGCAGACTCAGTTTCCCAGAAGACACCTCGGTCAGGTGATGCGGGTGCACACCTGAGCCGAGGTAGCTCATTAGATCATCTATAAATAGGTGTTTAGTCTGGGAAACTAGGTCGAGCATTGTTTAAAGTTACTGTCATTTTGTGGGCATTTTGTTTTGATTAGCTTAATATGTATTTTGATTTAAGTTCTGTTTTGTTAAGACAAAAATGTGCTAGTGTTGGCTATGTTTGATGTTCGGTGTGTGTCTATGTGTGTAGAGCTGACTCGGTCATGTGAAGTGTGGTGTACAGATGTCGCCATTAAAAACGCACGTTTCGAGAAAAGGGATCCTGCGACTTGTGAAAGCTGTGAAAATGCCCTTTTTTACCTGTAGGGGGCAGTCGTGTTTCAGTCTGAAGTATTGTGTGTTTACTGAAGCCGAAAATGTGTTCTCTCTTTTAGGCACCCATTGACAGCAAGCGACAGAGCTCATAAATGTGTCGAGCTCAAACTGTAAATAATGATATGTATTTATTCTTCATTTTCTTCTCTCCTTCAATGATGATACTTCTTTGACTGCACTTTCTCCATTCAGTATTATAATTATTATTAGTAGTAGTGCTCCGAATTTATTATTGTTATTATTCTTATTATTCTAACTCACCCGCACGTGTAGGCAAAAAGACTACAAATATGTATGATATGTTAGCCTAAAACATTAATGTTTTATTGTGTTTATGCGTTTAAATATACACTAAACAATAAACACTGGCTTTTGCAAAGTGAAAGTGAGTTGCGCGTGCGGCTTTTTGATTAAAAGGCTGATAAACACGCACACAGATATGAGCAGATTTATCGATAAAACAACAGACATAAAATGAAAAAAAAATAATTATATGCGCTACTCTCTGAATACAACGTGACAGCACGCAGAATCCCCGGGCTTTGACTGCACTTTCTCCATTCGTTAGTACTGTAGTAGAACAAAAAAAAAATGCTGGGTCAAAATTTTGTGTTATTTTGGGTACTTTAATTACACTGTTGGGTTGCTTTTGCTATGAATACTAAAAGTGCTGCATGATTAAACTTATTGCAAAAAAAAATGAAAAAGACAAACTTCTCCTTTTGTTCCTAGACCTTTTGTTCTGGTGTTAATGCAGTAAACCCATGGGTGAACACGATGATTTAAGAATTTAATTAAACACAAATATATAAGTGGCATTTGAATTCAAATTCAACATTTTAATGGTTAGTGATCGGTGCAAGGGCGTCAACTCGCACGTTCTGCGACATTCCATTGTCATTCATACTGCCGTAGTTTTAGAGCCCTAAAAAAGCATTCGCTAGTTAGTAAGTAAGTAAGCAAATAAAAGATAAATGAATAAATAGCTTATCATGAACTGCATTTTATATGATTGTCACATATGAGACGCGTGCACAAACACATACTTATATAATATATTCACATACAAACACATACTGTATACACATAAAAATATAATATATTCAGTAAATTTGTAAATTACACTCAAAGTAATTATGAAGGCTGATTTGATTGGTACCATTAAATATTTTATTTCTATTTATTCTATGTTTTGCTGGCGAAAATAATTTTAGGCAGAGACGTCTGCTCGGTCTTGTTGAATCGTTTTTGTCATGCACACTCAATCGGCGACCGGCACTAGGACCCAGAAGTAAAGCGGTCGCGAACTAGGAAGTATAAAAGGAGTAAACAAACCATGATTCTACCCTCAGTCATTGAGTTCGCCCATGTCGGTTCTGGCTGTCCGTCTACCGATTCGTGAGTACTCACTTACTTGGGTTTTGCTTTCTGATATTAAGTGTGTGTATAGGACGTGGGTTAAATTTGTGTTTTTCCCTTGCTCCCCTTCTGTGAGAGTCCTTAAACTAAATCGCATGGTTATCCTGCCTACTCGCTCTCTTCCGCGTTGGGGTTTACTATCCACGCTACATTGGGCTAATTGCTAAAGCTACGTCGTCTGGTCTCCAAGGTTAGTTCATCCTGACAGAATGACTGAGCCTATCGCCTTGAACCCAGCGGATTATGCGCATCTCTGCAACGTGGTGGACCAGCATGCCGAGCTAATCAATAAGCTAACCAGGGAGATTGCTACTCTGCGCCAGAGCGTCCAAGACGGTGCGGCCTTGCGCCGCGAGGTTGCGGAGCTCAGGCAGGAGAATGCGAATCTCCGGGCAGCTGTTGCTATTGGTGGAATTAAACTCAAACACAAGGTCGAGCGCTGTTAGAAACACACTACACTTCCCGTCCGTGCCATTTCATTTCTCTGATAATGAGAGAAAAACATTAGAAGCACCCCACCACGTTCCTGGGTTTTGTCATCTCGCCCCAGGGTGTGGCCATGAACCCGCAGAAGCTAGAGGTTGTGCGTTATTGGCCCCTACACAAGACCCTTAAGCAACTTCAACGGTTTCTTGGATTTGCAAATTTCTATCGTCGCTTTATCCGGGACTACAGTACAGTTCCTGCTCCCCTAACCGCCCTGACTCGCCCCTCATCTCTCCCATTCCATCTCAACTCTACCGCCATCGCTGCCTTCAAGAGCCTCATCGTTGTGTCATCGTTTCACCACCGCTCCTATCCTTCTTCACCCTGATGTCAGTAAACCATTCGTTGTGTAGGTGGACGCTTCAGATGTGGGCGCTAGGGCTGTCCTCTCGCAATGAAGTCCAGATCAGAAACTACACCCATGTAGTTTCTTCTCCAATTTTTTTTTTCCACTCAGCAGCAATACAGGGTAGGGGACCGCGAGCTGCTGGCCATAAAGTGGCCTTTGAAGAGAATGGCGTCACTGGCTCCAGGGTGCCAGGGAGCCATTCATCATCTGGACAGACCATCAGAATCTCATCACCATCAGGAGCCTAAAGCAACTGAATCCCCGACAGGCGTGGAGGGCACTGTTCCTTGAGAACTTTGATTTCCACCTCTCCTACCGAAGGCAGACGCCTATAGCAAGAGCCGGTCCTGGACAGGGGGTACTGTCATGCACACTCAATCGGCGACCGGCACTTGGACCCAGAAGTAAAGCGGTCACGGACCAGGAAGTTTAAGAGGAGTAAACAAACTACGATTCTACGCTCAGTCATTACGTTCGCCCATGTCGGTTCTGGCTGTCCGTCTACCGATTCATGAGTACTCACTTTTTTTGGGTTTTGCTTCCTGATATTGAGTGTGTGTATAGGACGCTGGTTAAATATGTGTTTTTCCCTTGCTCCCCTTCTGTGAGAGTCCTTAAACTAAATTGCGTGGTTATCCTGCCTACCCGCTCTCTTCCGCGTTTGGGTTTACCATTCACGCTACATTCTAATCGCTAAAGCTACGTTGTCTGGTCTCCGAGGTTAGCACATCTTGACAGTTTTAAACCCGTCAATTCTGCCAATTTCCCCATCTGCGAAACCAGTTTGATAACTTCACAACTTCATTAAAGGTGAGAAGAGGGATTACAGTAACTGAGCGCGCTGTCGCATTGTATATACTGTATATTGTTCATTCATGTCTTCTGATGATGGCGACACATTTTTATGTCATGAATCAGGACATTCGCATAGTTAACACTATCAGATAGCCTATTATCAGGAAATTTAATTAATTTCAATACCATTTAAATCCCTCGGTTTAAATGGTATTGAAATTAATTTAATTTTCTGATAGTAGGCTATCTGATAGTGTTACCTATGCAAATTTCCATGTCTTTCATTATTTTGTCCCTGTTAAGACATTACAAAAACTATATAAGAAACTTTTACAGCACGACATGTTTGCTTCAGCATTGAAAACAATATTGTTTTAGGTTAACTTTATACACAATTCATCGTTGTACTTGGTCCGGCTTTTAGATCCTTCCATACGTGATCTGGCGGATATTCAGTGAAGCACAAAACATTTATTTAAATTCCCGAATGTTGCCTGCGGCAAGTCGCGGCACGCCACGTGCTAAATTGAGGCATCTTGTGGGAGAACACGCGCAGTCTTAATGGCGACATTTGTATGTTTAAATTTCTTGTAAGTATTGTTGGTTGTGTCCTCCTGTTGATATTACCCCCTGTGTTTAGCTAGTTGGCTAAGTTTAGCTAAGTGTGTGTTTGGAAAGGTGCATGTTTAGCTATGAGCATGCTTAGCTCCATGTGGAGCTAATTGCTATGTTTAGCTAATTATCATGTTTAGCTAACTGCCACACCTAACTGATTGCCATGCCATGCCTAACTGATTGCCATGCCCCTAGCCATAGTAGTCCCTTCATGTCTCTAGTCCCTTCGTGTCTTTATTCCCTTCTGGTCTCCCTAGTTTCCCCATGTCTCTGGTCTCCCTATTTTCCCATGTGTCTCTGGTCTTCCTAGTTTCCCCTGTGTCTCTGGTCTCCCTAGTTTCCCCATGTCTCTGGTCTCCCTAGTTTTCCCTGTGTCTCTGGTCTCCCTAGTTTTCCCTGTGTCTCTGGTCTCCCTAGTTTCCCCCGTGTCTCTGGTCTTCCTAGTTTCTCCTGTGTCTCTGGTCTCCCTAGTTCCCCCCATGTCTCTGGCGTCCTGTCTTTAGTTCCGTCTCTGGTGTCTCAGTGTCTCTGGTAGCTCTATCTTTCTAGTCTTGTCTTGTGTCAGCTCCCTGCTAAATTTGTCGGTATGTGTTCGCCATAGCGCTTTGTGTGACTGGTATTAAAGCCTGTATGTGTTAGTAAGCCGGTTTTTCGCCGCAGCACTTGTGTTGTGTGACATGTATTAGTTTGTATGTGATGTCATCAAACCTGTGTTGCGCCATACACCTTTGAGTTTGAGTTTGTTGTTTGTTCTTTTTTGTTTGTTTTGTTTCTATATTTATATTTTGTTATTGATATGATTAAAAGACTCTTTTTGCTTACAACACCCCTCTGCGTTTATGCCTGCTCTTTGCGCCCAGGGTAATAACATCAGCCTGTAACACCAAGCTTATGACAAATAATGTTTTACTCTGCAAGAAATTAAATAACTACGAAAGCGCATTGCATTCACAAAAGAAAAAAAATCTTAAGAATTATGTCATAAATATGACTTACTAACTCATAATTATAAGATAAGATGAAGCAGTTTGTGGCAGGGGGCATTTTAGCACATAACATCAAAAACGAAAGTTACTGCATCCTTTTGCTTGGAAGCGCCTTTTTGCACACCCATGGAGATGTAGAACCTATCATTTCATTTAGCTTAATGATTGTACATTGGGTAATTTAACTACTGGACATTTCTGAAAACCCATCAGTTACGCCATTAATACATTAGCATTCCATATTGGTTATGTTACGTGAGGCGGTATGGAGAGCTGCACCACAAGTTGTTATAATATGTATAAAAGCCCTATCACAGGGCTTTAGAGGGGGTCAATGAAATAGGAGTTGATGTGAGAGTGCTTATAATATGCACAGGAAGACCTTTCCATTTAGAGATAGCGGGGGATTATTAATTAGGAACATAAAAGGAAACAAAAATAAATTGTAAACACAAAATGACCAGAGCTCCGCCCTCTACCCGAGAACGGATAGGGCTCGGGAAACAAAAAAAAATCTCTGAACTTTGGATCCTCACGGGGCGTTCGCTCTTACCGAGGATTTATAAGAGGGAGTGGGGTTTGTGTCCCTTTTGTACTTCAACCTGAGTGTGCATGCTGGACTGATGTGTGCCGCTCTCTTTCTCTCTCACTCACTCTCACCGGCGTCTTAGACGGCAGAGGCTGGGACTTTGCCTCTGTCTCTGAAGAGCACACTTTGTCTGTGATTTTTTTCTTTTTCTTTCTTTCTTTCTTTCTTTCTTTCTTTATTTCTTTCTTGTCTTTGGCTCTGATACCTTACTAAATGGTCGCACGAAGTGCAGAGGTAAATAAAGCCTTAAATAAACACGCTGCCAGGTGTGGCATGTCCAAGCTGATTGCCTTATGGTGGTGTTGCCTGGCAACCGCATGTCTATGTGGCCATGCCTCTGCCTGTTCAGAACACAGTGGAGTAGCAGCTTGCAAATCTGCCCATTCAGAAAATTGCATTTTATTCGTGGTTCTGACCCCTCGTGAGACCCACATCGTTACAGGTTTAGCTGCTCCTGAAGGAAGAGAGCCACTTCGAGAAGGACAGAATGTGCTTTCCTTCTGAACAGTCCTAAGCACTTTAGAAACCTGTGCAGTGTTGACATACTAACGATCATCAAAATTACTCAATGATATTAATATCTACCAGTATCAGGATCTCATAATTATGACTTATTATCTCATAATCACAAGATAATATTTCATAATTATGAGAATTGTTTTTTTTTTGTGAATGCCAAGCGCATCCTTAAATAACTTTAACTTATTTAAATAACTTTAACTCGTTTAACTCATTTGAAGTGCTCGTCATTAATGTTGCACTTAATGAAATACATAATAAACCCGCGCTATATTCTACTCTGGCCACCGTGTACAGACCCCCAGGGCCATATGCCGATTTTCTTAAAGAATTTGGACATCTGCTATCAGACCTAATTGTTAACTCTGACAAAGTGTTGATAGTAGGTGACTTTAACATTCATGTAGATGATGCTAACGACACTTTAGCCCTCGCATTTATGGACTTACTAAATTCCTTTGGGGTTAAACAAAATATAAATGGAGCAACTCACCGCTGTAATCATACGCTAGATTTAATTATATCTCATGGTATAGATGTCTCTAATATAGAGATTTTACCTCAAAGTAATGATATAACAGATCATCACCTCCTGATATATACTCTACCTGTAGAACAGATTAGCTGTGTCTCTCCACGTTATCGATTTGTTAGAAATATGAATCCGACTACTAAAGACAGATTTACAAGTAATCTACCGGATCTGTCCCAAATTCTTATTAGACCCCTAAATGCAGACGATCTAGATGAAGTGACTAGCAGCATGGGTACTATTTTTACCAGTACATTAGACACTGTTGCTCCCATCAGATTAAAAAAAGTCAGAGATAAAACACTTGCTCCTTGGTACAATAGTCATACTCGCGCCCTAAAGAAAGCAACCCGTAACCTTGAGCGAAAATGGAGAAAAACTAAATTAGAAGTTTTTCGAATTGCGTTTAAAGACAGTATGTGCAGCTATAGACGGGCTCTAAAAACCGCTAGGACCGAGCATTTTAGCCAACTGATAGCAAGAAACCAAAACAATCCCAAGTTCTTATTTAGTACAGTAGCCCGCCTATAAACCTAAGATGCCTGCAGAGAGTACTCCACAACATTTTAGTAGTGAAGATTTTATGGACTTCTTTAATGAAAAAATCGATAGCATAAGGAAGAAAATAACAGGTTCAACCTCTAATAGCATTTCATGATCTAGTTCAGCCTAGAGCTTCACATTTAGATTTTCAGTGCTTTACAGGTATAGGACAGAAAGAGCTGTATAAACTTATCACCTCAGCTAAATCAACAACGTGCCTGTTAGACCCAATACCAACCAGATTTTTAAAAGAAGTGATGCTTACAGTTGGAGAGCCACTTCTAAACATTATTAATTCTTCATTATATCTAGGTCACGTCCCTAAACCTTTGAAGCTGTCAGTTATTAAGCCGCTTCTTAAAAAATCTTATTTGGACGCGAATGAAATAACAAATTATAGACCGATTTCAAACCTTCCGTTCATATCAAAAATATTAGAAAAAGTAGTATCAGCTCAAATATGCACATTCTTGCAGGAAAACAACATCCTGGAAGAATTTCAGTCAGGTTTCAGGCCCCATCATAGTACAGAAACTGCACTAGCTAAGATTGCAAATGACTTGTTTTTAGCTTCAGACCAAGGCTGCATCTCAATACTAGTCTTAATTGATCTAAGTGCTGCATACGACACCATAGATCATAATATTCTCATAGATCGCCTACAAAATCATATAGGTATTCAGGGGCAGGCATTAAAATGGTTTAGATCATACCTGTCTGATCGATACCATTTTGTAGATCTAAATGGAGAACCGTCTGGTGTAATGCCAGTGAAATATGGGGTCCCACAAGGGTCAGTTTTAGGACCTCTCCTGTTCTCAATTTACATGCTTCCCCTGGGAAACATCATTAGAAGGCATGGGATTAGTTTCCATTGTTATGCCGATGATACCCAATTATACATCTCAACAAAACCAGATGAAATACCCAAGTTGTCTAGATTAACAGAGTGTGTCCAGGACATAAAAGATTGGATGACCAATAACTTTCTTTTACTAAATTCAAATAACACAGAGATATTGCTCATCGGCCCAAAAACCAGCACACAACAGCTTTCACAATTCAGCCTGCGTTTAGAAGGATGTACTGTTACTACCAGCTCAACAGTAAAAGACCTGGGCGTGATATTAGACAGTAACTTGTCTTTTGAAAATCATATTTCCAATATCACAAAAACAGCCTTTTTCCATCTTAGAAATGTTGCCAAACTTAGGAGTATCTTATCCGTATCTGATGCAGAAAAGCTAGTTCATGCATTCATGACCTCCAGACTGGACTATTGTAATGCATTACTAGGTGGTTGTCCTGCATCCTCAATAAACAAGCTACAGTTAGTCCAAAATGCAGCCGCCAGGGTTCTCACTAGATCCAGAAAAAATGATCATATAACACCTATATTATCGTCCCTGCACTGGCTACCTGTTCAATTTAGAATTAATTACAAAATAGTACTACTTACATACAAGGCTTTAAATGGTTTAGCTCCCACATACCTAACCAGTCTTCTGATACGCTATAATCCACCACGTCCCTTAAGATCACAAAACTCCGGACTTCTGGTAATTCCCAGAATTTTAAAATCTACAAAAGGGGGTAGGGCTTTTTTATATTTAGCTCCAAAGCTTTGGAATAGCCTTCCAGACAGTGTTCGGGGAGCAGACACGGTTTCCCAATTCAAAAGTAGACTCAAGACGCATCTCTTTAATCTGGCATACGCGTAACTCATCCCATAACCTCATACTCCAGTACACCTATCCTAAATGGCAACTACGCTAATTCTCTCCATCTTTTCTGTATTTTTCTACCCATCCTGAGACATCTGGAGATTGTGCCAGCTTTAGTAGACAAAGGCCAACCCTGCGAGGTTTCTAAGGCATCTTGAGAAGGACCTGCTCCAGCTAGATTCTGCTTTATGATGGCTGGAGCTACACATCCTGCTCCTGTGCTTCCAGTGATCTGACCCCATCTGCCCTCTGCACCTACTGCTGAACTGAATCTACACAACTTCTGTTATACTGAACTTTCACCTGCACAACACACATGATGTTATTTCTATCTGTTATCACCCAGATGAGGATGGGTTCCCTGTTGAGTCTGGTTCCTCTCAAGGTTTCTTCCTATTGCCATCTCAGGGAGTTTTTCCTTGCCACCGTCGCCGTCACCCTTGGCTTGCTCATCAGAGACATTTCATTCATCATTCATTCATTTCATTATTATCTAGACATATTTTTCTCACACATACACACTTCCAAATATTTTCTTTTCTAAAAAAAAAAAAATTCTTAAATTTTTTTTTTGTGAAGCTGCTTTGAGACAATGACCATTGTTAAAAGCGCTATATAAATAAAATTGAATTCAATTCAATTGAATAACCACTTCTGTATATGTAATGTTTTTGCACATAATATGAAATTGAGTATTTTTTCTTAATTTTACGGTTTTTGTTTGACAGTCGTTGCTGCCAGTCATTTGATGTTTTTTTTTTTTTTTTATAATTTTTTTATTTATTTCTACAGTGATATAGTTAAACAAAGCAATAATAAACTCACACTACAATGCCAAATTTGCCTCTCAGGCATGGAAATCTCTCCTCAAAGGGATGATGATTCTTTCTGCGCTCGACGAACGACAGCAATAGCAATATAACAACCTGCAACAAAGACACACACACACACACACACACACACACGCACAATGTAGTGCATCGAAATTAGCATAAACAGCACAAATAACTCAAACAGAAAAAATATTAATATTTATCCCCATCACTTGTACATTCTACAATTAGCATGTTCATACAATCTGGTTAAAACTAACTAACTTACTAACTAACCAAATAAAAACATAAACAGTAACTCACAGCTGGCAGCAAACAGAGAAGCAGGAAATTGTTAGAAGAGAGCTCACATTGTTTGTTCAATTCCGTTTTATTTCTAAAATGTGAGACAAAAATATAAATTACAAAAAAAACTTTGTATTTAAAGTAATAATAAAATAATTATAATTATTAGGATGTAATGATGTTGCTAATTAAATGTGCTCTGAATGTCTGTATTTTTACTGTCTATTGTTTTACTGTGTAGTTTCATTAGACCCATGTTAGTGTTTCATGTAAACAAGAACAACGAAAGCCTTTCCTTTGCTACTGTTCATGAAGGGTGTCAATAATTATGTAGTTAAGGACAAAAGAAACACAATGTAGTTAAAAAATACATTAGTGTCTGATGTCACTCACATTAGACTTGTTAAACCATATTTTTCCTGGTGAGGGAAAAAACGTGCAAGAGATTTAAATATGACTTGTGTATAAAAATAATAAACCTTTATTAGTGCAACTGACATGTTCAAACATCACACATTAAATAATAATAATAATAATAATAATAATAATAAATAAAAAACTTACCAGACTTGGGAACATCACTGATTTAAAAATTGCCTGGTAAGAAACAGTAAGAATCAATGTCAGGGGTAAGGAGTGTGTTCTAGTGGTGAAAATAGTTATACACACTAATCAATACAGTGTAAAGTCAGGAACATACAGTAACAGAAACACACACACACACACACACACACACACAAACACACACACACACACAGGATTATTATTATAAGATCATAACAGGAAAAAAACCTGTGATAAAGCTAAAGGTTTTAAATACATCATTACTCAGCATCTGTTCCTGGAGAACTTTAACATTATAGTAGAGCTCATATAGTAGGTTTGCTTTTACATCAAAAAGATTCTCTATTAACATTTGACTCAGTCCTAATAGACCTGCCCTAGGATTCGGTGGAACATGATGACTGTGAATTCTTCAGAGTTCCCGTGTATCTTTAGACACTTTGCAGCCTGTTGCAGTAAAGCACTTGTTCTTGTTTCTGTCATTCAATCCACATCATTTAATTTTTTTTTTTTTTATATGAAGTAATGGGGTCAAGACCTTTTCACAGTACTGTAGGTATATAAAAAGAGCACTTAAACAGTTTAGGACAGGTTTTAAACAAATTTAACACAGTTCATATGTGAACAGCTATGAGGGGTTTATATTTAACTCATATAAAGACCATATAGACATTTTCTTTAAAATTACAATAGGTGAAGAATCAGGCTAGCTCTGTTGATCTGACAGTCACAGGGAGACCAGGTTAAAAGGTGCTTTTAATGACAACCTGAACACTATGGTGTGAAAGTGAAGGTCAATGAGACTTTAATAATAGTCACGTATGTACAGTACATCATCTCAGTGACATTAAGCAAAGTCAAACACTTTATGAGTAGTAGTGTACGTTACAATAAAGAAAATGTCACTCATCAGTTGTACTCACCACATAGTACGATCTGTTTTGTTGCTCAATAGCTGTGTTCTGAGAGAGAGAGAGAGAGAGAGCGTCAGTTTCCTCAGCTTGTGTTCTGCATATTTTACGTCACCAGGATAATTGGATTTTTCTTTGACGTGATTGCTTCTTAATGGAAGTTAGCACTTATCAGAAACACTAAAGTGCATTTGCGGTTTGTGGAGAAATCCCCAAAAGAGTGTGGATAAGATTCTATACATGTCTGTCTCAGTGAATAATAAAAATACTGTAGTAATAATAATAATGCAATATCTCATAATGCCATCTTGGGTTTGTTTAATTGTAAAAAGAGTGGAAAGATCTGTTATGAGATGGTTGCTGCAGCAATGGAAGAAGAAAACATTTTAGTAAAAAAAATCACTGTTAAGTGTGGTAATATTAACACCTTTTTTTATTTGTTATCACACATGAGCGTCTCTGTGGAACTGTAGAATGCGTTCCTGTTGGTTACTCACCACTTAAACCTATTGCCATGGCTCAGTGCTATTCTACTGAATTGCTACACATTTACATTGGCATCGTAATAAAATGATTGATGATGACTAACTTTACATGATTGATTTTGCACACGTACAGTAAGAGTGGAATATAGAATTAAACAAAATTGACATGCAGAATTCAACACAAACGTGCCATCTGACTGTCGCTGGTGATAATATTTAATAATAAATGTAGTCATTTATATTAATTCAGTTCTACTGGTGCATCCACAGGCTTTCACAGAACTTGTTTGTTTAAAACAGCTCTCCTTGTTCTTTATGTAAAATTTTCCTAATTCTATTAGAACAATGTTATATTTTACTGTATGGATCATAAAATACAATTTAAAACACTTTATACACAATGTTTAAACACTTACATCAAACAGATATTCTTGAAACGACGTGTTGCTGAAAAGAGGGTCCATTTGTGTAAAAAGTGTAAAAATGTTCCAAGTGAATAAAGCGAACAAAATCCAGCTGCTCTGGCTTCAGCTCCTCTTCATGCAGCAGCCTTGAGGATTCTTTATGGTTATATAGGACATGAGTTTAAACCACGCCCCATAAATTTACATCAACAGCTAAACCCCAATAAGACATCTATGAAACATCTACACTGTCCCAGATTATGAGAAATAAATTTTAAAAAAGTTACTGTAGGAAATAAAACTTGATAAATAATAATAATAATAATAATAATAATAAGAGGAAGAATAGATTTAACATTTTTATAATTTTTATTATTCACATTATTTATCAGTTAAAGGCTAATTATGTTACAAGAAAAAAAAATTAATACATAAATAAAAATATATTTCACATTCATTATATTGTAGCGTTTTTACCGCTAGAAGGATCTTGGAGAACAAGTTAGCTTGATTGCTGCCCAATGCAAATGGCTGGGAGAGGTTTATTCATCACACAGTCACAGTACAGCATGGGGAACACATCTACTCGAGAACCACAGCATTCAGCCTTAGCATGAACATGGCCGAAACCACTAATCCAAACAACCTTCCCCAACAGGGTGAACACATAGAAAACCCCTGCAAGGCATGATAGTCGTCAGCCGCCGCAACGCCTACGCTACAATATTATTTACAAAATAATTAATTTTTTGTATCATGGGTTCCCACCTCCAGGGTCGATTCGAATCTCATCTCCTAACTGTTTTTGTGGAGTGTGTATGTTCTTGGTAGTGCTTGGCTGGGTTCCTCCAGGTTCTCCAGTTTTATTCCACAGTGCAAAACATGTGCTGCACACTTGCTAATTAGTGTGTCCTAAGTATGTGTGTGTGTGTGTGTGCATGTGCGTGTGTGTGTGTGTGTGTGCAAATGTGTGTATGCTTGTTCCCTATGATGAGGTGGCGCCACATCCAGGATGTACCCTGTTTTTTACCATGAGTTCCCCGGGATAGACTAGGCCCTTGGAACCCTGCACATAGTAAGTTGTAGAGACAAGAATCTACAGGAGTCACTCGATATGATAGTAAAAATGGTAGTATGGTAGTTAAATAATGAAGTGGAAAATGGATGAATGGATGCTATAAAATCTCCAAATTTTCCAAGCAGTAAAACAATCTTGGATATAAAGCCCAAAGCCAAAAGATCTTTTTTCTTCTTTGTCTTTCGGCTGTTCCCTTTCAGGGGTCGCCACAGCGAATCATCAGCCTCCATCTAACCCTATCCTCTGCATCCTCTTCTCTCACACCAACTAACTTCATGTCCTGTCTCACTACAACCATAAATCTCCTCTTTGGTCTTCCTCTAGACCTCCTGCCTGGCAGTTCCAACTTTAGCATCCTTCTACCGATATAATCACAATCTCTCCTCTGAACATGTTCAAACCACCTCAATCTGGTCTCTCTGACTTTATCTCCAAAACATCTAACATAGTTGTCCCTCTGATGAACTCATTCTTGATCCTATCCATCCTTGTCACTCCCAAAGAGAACCTCAACATCTTCAGCTCTGCTACCTCCAACTCTGCCTCCTGTCTTTTCTTCAGTGCCACTGTCTCTAAGCCGTAGAGCATCGCTGGTCTCACCACTGTCCTGTACAGTTTTCACCCCCAAAGTTAAGCCCAAATATACACAGGGAAAACTTAACTATATTACAAAAGTAATGCTTGAACAAATCTACAATTTTAAATCTTTTAGTGTCATCCCAATGTTCCTCAGTTTTGCCCTCTCATGAGCATGTTGAGTAATATACTGAGGGCCATGCATGTTCTTTGCAAATATATACACCACCTCTGTGGCACACAAAACTTGCATTCCACTCTCTTCTCTCAGGAGTGGATGACATCCAGGAAAAATGTAATTTTTTGGCAAAAAGTCTTTTGGCAAAGTCTTCCTCCTGTAGGTTATACTCTGTGTCATTCTCAACCTCTGATACTTCCTCCTTTAGAGCATCTTCACTGTCAACTTTACTTCTTTCTCCATGATTAATGTCGTTGTCAAAAATTCCAGAGCTTCATGTGCAGCATATCTCTTGTTCTTTTGCTGCCACAGACTGAACTGTAAGGCCTCCAAAAAGATTTATATTCTAAGGCTGCAGGAAGTTATAATTTAAAACAGTGTTGCAGTTTTGTTTGTCAACAGGTGTGGTTCCCGTGGAGTAAAAATTACATACCCATGAGGGTTGATATGGAAGCTGCCCTTATGCAAAGAAAACATAGGTCTCTACAGTATATATTAACTGTCAATATATTAAATGATTTAGTGTTCTGTTCTAAAAATATATTCACCATACACAGAGTAATATATTGTATTAATATATTACAATATATTGAAAAATACATAAGGAATTGTCACTTTTTATATATTGAAAAATATATTGAAAAATATTTGAATGTATGTATTTTTATATTTAACAATATGCTTTCCAATATATTGAATTTGATTAAAGATATCTATTTCTTTATATTTTTATACAATATGCTTATTAGCGATATACTGTATAAGACCATAATGAGATTAAAGTCAGATATATATGAGATGCATGAAACAGGTTTTATTTATTTTTTTTGTTTTATTGAACACATAAAAAATCCTCAATTAACAGCTTACAGTGATGAGCCACAACACCACATGAGACCAGTCAGTGTCCATACTTGCCTCCATCCACCACAACATTAAAACCAGCAGGTTAACAATATTAAAAATATTACAGTCTACTATTACCACTAATTTGTAAAGTGAGCCCGTGTGTAGAAAAGGAATGCATAAATTAAATAAACTTAAATGTGCAAAATACAATATACAATTATTATTGTGTAATAAATTTACAATTCACTGAATATACCAGAGACCAACAAAATCTGTCAAATCAAGACACTAAATGATACAAAATGTCACCCAACCTGATAAAGATATTAAGTGTCACACTGTTTAACTTAGGTATGATTTATATAGGAGTTACACAAAGGCCACAGCATTGTGACAATCTTCCAGTGAAAAAAAATCAGTCAAAAAAGAGATGAAAAATTTAAAGGAAAAATTGGTTGCTTGCTGTATGTAAGGGCTACAGGAACAGCTTGGTGGCTGGAAAAGTTCTTTCTAACCACCTACATCAGTCTTCTCTTGTGGTGAATGTCCAACAAGTTTGTCCAAAGTCTAAAGCTCCTGGAGTTGCTTAGTATATAATGGAACGAAAAAAAAAACAAAAAACGTGATACATGTAAACATTTGAGATTTACTTATACACCATTCATCTACTCCATTCACATTACACTTAATGAATATTAAGTAACTATTGACTTAAAAAAGAGCAAAGAATGAGGTAATTGCTAGGTAAGGGTATTTAAATCATGTAAAATTGGGGAAGTGGGAATTCTTGCAGAATTTTCGTGGGGTGTCTGTTGTCTTTTGGCTGGTCAGTCCAGTGCTGTCCATTTATTTTTGGTTGCAATAAACTGTTTTGCTCTTTCAATACTTAAGTAGTTGTTTGGTTTTTGTTTGGACAATTGGTGCAGTTCACAAAATTTGCAATGACATATTGGCGTTGTCGGCGGGATACCCTCTGGTCGTTGCTGCCCCTTGGGGTCGACGCTCCTACAGTTAGTGGAATCCCCGGCAATAGTCTGTGAGGGTCGGTGATTCTTGTGGGACGTACTGGCCCTGGGAACTTAATTATGAAAATTAAATAATTGAGTGATTTACTATGATGTAATTTATAAATTTTGGAGAAAAAGCTAAAAGTGCACGCTTATGAATTGATGTGCTTGCTGAGCTTGTTTGTTTGTAATGTGTAACATTTTGTATAAGTAGGGCTGCCTTTAGTTAACAAATAGTGTTGATTAAAAGATTAGATATAACGGTAGGTAGGGGTGTGACTGTGTAGGTGTGCATGCATGCATTGGCATGGTACAAGTAAATGTGTACTGCAATATACCTAGGTATCATGGTAATATGTAGTATACAACTACTGTGTGAAAGGAAGTCTCGTGGATACGGCTATTATCATAATACCAGAGTACATCCAGGTGCAATGATTGGCATGGTAGGTAGGTCTGAACAGGCGAGTGAGAAAATTCCAGGGGAAAATTCTTGTATCACCGCTGTTCTAGAACCTGAAAAATTTCCTTTAGCAGGGCTAGGGTGACAGGTGGAGAAAAGGCCTGGCCAGGTGGCTGGTGGGGAAATGCATGATTAGAACATTAGAATAGGTAGTAATGATTTGTGATTGTAATTTTGTGATTTGTATAATGTATAATGATGATGTAAAAGAATATTTGTGTTTTTTTTTGTGTAGGAAAGATAAAAATGGAAGAGGAGGCTGACACATTGTGTGGGTGTGGGTGGAGAAAAAAAGGTTTTATATGTATAAATTTAAATATACTTAATTTACATATACTTATAATTTACACATATTTACACACACACACTAATTATATATATGCTTTGACATACACATATGATTAAATGTAGTAGTAACAAAAGTCTGTAGAATAGCTTCTCGTCTGTGGTGGCAAGTGTGGCTATACCACTCCTGGAACATCCCTTAAGTGGAATCTGGCAGAGTTGAAGAGACGTGTCTGCACGCAAGCTCTGGAGAGATAATCCAGAGAGTAAGAGGGAAAAAAACCACACATTAACACATTGCCAAAGACAAATTGTCATGTCTGGGTATTGACGAGGCGAACGCAGATGCAGGGTTATAAAGAAAACAAGAAATATAAAGAAACCAACAAAAAATAATCATAAAAAACAGGGCTGGGGTTACTTCCCCAGGCTGGGTCTGCCGGCGGCTTAATAGAGCTAACTAGGCCACACCAAATGAACTGGTTACGCAGCCTCTGTGTTGGACGCAGCGCTGACTCTTGGTCAGCCTTGAACTTAAACTTGAATTTGAAGAAGGTTTCCCTTGTAAATCAAAGAGCTTCCGCCTGCATACTCCCCTCAGTCCTGGGTAGAAAAGTACACAAACAATAGGATGAGAAAACATGTAACACAGAAGGGTGCACAACGGAGGACAGACGAAGTGATACGGGTTCGACTGGAATAAATAGGGACACACATGGGGTAGACACAGGTGAACGTAATCTAGTATTAAACAGGGTTTATGGGGAACAATAAGCACGCAGACACACTAGGGGGAGACAAAGCGACTGCTCAGTAGTCAGGTGAGCCAGATCTTACTCCCCAGGACTGAGGTGGCTCAAATGTGACATAAATAGAGTAAATGGGTGAGAACAGAGAGCAAGATCACCTATGGAGAAAGACATGCCAATTTTTGGATTTCATAATATTATCAAGTTGTTCCCTCACAAGCACCCATGTCTGAACAACATATACATACATACAGCACCAGAGCGTTTAATAGCTCTTGTACTGAAAGAAATGAGTGGGGACTGGATATGCTTGCCAATGCAAATAGTGCTATTACTCCCACATACTCGGGGTGGACGCATGTACAGTATGTTAGGCGATATTATTTGAGTAGAGGTAGAAGGCTCCGGAAAAGGCCTACATATTAAGTGTTGGTTAAAGTGCTTAAACAAGGACATTATGAGAGACGAGAGAGTGAATATGTGTATGTATGTAATAAATAAAGTAAAATATATACATATATAAATATAATCAAAATTATGTATATAAATATAATCAAAATCATTCTGTTTGAGTTAAAACAGACGCAGCTGTGGGTAAATCAGGAAGCCGCACACAAGGGACTGACATGCACATTGAGATAAAGAAAGAAAACATTTCCTGTGGTGAGTGGAGGAGCGGTCTGGTCGATCAACTTGGACGCCTGGTTGCTGAGGGAGGAGACTGCACATATAAAATTTTTAAAAGGTTCCTAATTGCTATAAATAGTTAAAAAAGGAAGATGAAAATTTAATAAAATATGTTAAAATAATATTAATTGCTAACAAGCACCCAAACTTATGCTTATGAATATTAATGTTCATATACGAAAATATATGTTAAATCCGTGTAAACTAAGAAATGGAGTGTAAGCGCATGTAAGCTGTGTAAGTGTTGTTGGCTTGGTGAAGATACGTGGCAATTTTTGTGATTCAATGCCGATTTGATTTATTATTGTACTGTAGGCTCTTAATGTTAACTCTGTGTAACCATATAAGGCATTACATGTATGATTAAACTCAAACAAGTGGAGGGGGGTGCTGCCATCGTGTGGAGAACAGAGGATCTTGCAACTTGTTGTTAGAGTGCAAAGTGAAATAAAAAAGAAGTGAATAAATTAAATAAACAAATAAATTCATAAATTAATACATTTAAATAATTAATGAAAAAAGTTCCAAAATTTAAAAAACAATAGAAACCATAGTTAAACAACACTGTTTACTAGAAAAACTATCAGAAAGTATATGAAGAAATGGCATGGAAACACTAAAGGAGGTCCAGATCAATGGCCTACTAATGGGTCATTTAACTTTGAAGCATGCACTAAATTGAGACAAAAAGTCATAAGCTGGGAGCAGAAAAGAAGAAAAAAGGAAGAGAAGAAAAACTCAAGCTTAAGTTAAAAATAATAGACTATTTTAAGGAAGAAGGACAACTTAGATGGAAAAAAGAACAGGAGAAAACTGAACAACAAATTATGAATATTCAAAAGAGAAAAAGAGATCAAAGAAAATAAAGAAAATGGCAAATGTAAACATCTTATGAGGTAAAGGGATCAAGAAAAGATTAGAGAAAGGGAAGATGAACAGGAAAAAACATTTCCACCACCACCAGAGATGTAAATGAGACCACCCCTTTATAACACATAACACTCTACAGTTTCTACACTATGTGCCATGGTGTTTTATGCATGTGAATGGCCTCACCCACATGGAAAGAACCTATATGAGGATATATGTGCATATATAAAACCTATATGCAGTATATATGTGCATTTATCCTCACCTATATGGGGATATATGCGCATATATGAAGCCTATATGCAGTATATATGCATATATATGATAATATATATGCTGCATATAGGCAAAATTGAGGTGCATATATGTGCATATACAGGCCATATAGGTCTCCTGTATTGCTTCTTTATATCCACATATAAGCCCTATATGTACATACAAGATATGTCTCCTATATAGCTCATGGCAGAATCTGGTCATTTTAGCTCATATCTCACTTTGGTGTTATACATGATGCGCTCATATTTTCTATTATCAAGGCAATAACTAAGAACTAACTAAATAAAAAAAAGCAAAAAACTTATGTGCAGACACGTGAAATTGGTATCACATGTAATTGGCATGTTATGGAATTTAACTATAGTTATACACATTTTAGAATTTCTGTCGCACTTTATTATCTGCTGATGACCCGAGGCAGGACACGCCCACACGCCAATCACACGGAAATCAGTCCGGCTAATTTACATACTAGGCCACGCCCCCGGACACCGGCATGAAAAACACACACACAAAGACAGGCTTGAGTTTACACACTGATTCAGTTTTCTGCACGTTTAGAAGATGACAAGGAAACTCTTCAGAATGTTCTGGAAAGTGGGAGGAGTTTACATTTACCTCAGAAGAAGACTGTGTGGCTCTGACGACGAACGGGAGCATTTTACAGAGAGAATATCCAGGAGGACACACTGGGTAAGTTATTAAGTCTTATATAACTCTTATTCTGATAATATTAAACTAATATTAGTAAATATTTTCCTCACTTCAGCTAGCTCTTGTCAGCTTGTATGACACATTGGCTTTCAATGCCATTTACATAGTTTAGGTAAATCATGCTAACATGCTGCCTATGTAGCATAAACATGATATTTCCCGGTGGCTAAGCTAATGCCTTATGGAGTTTACAGATGTTTATAAATGTTCTAATGTATTTCCCCTTGTTTTTGGATAGCTTTAGATTATGGTTGCTAATATGTATTTGGCTCCGTTTTGGTTAGTTTATAACACTGTTTCATATCTTTATCATTAATCTGCATTTATACATAAAATCCTATTAACTATTGGGAAGCTAAGCAAGAATCAGTATGAAACATGAAAAAGTTTTTAAAAGTTGCCAATAAATTAATATTGTGATGTGAAATTATTTTTCAGATTGAAAGGGCTCTGGGGTGTTTTGCCAGGCAGAAGCGTGGAGAGCAGCCCGCCTCGCCACCTCTGCTACTGCCATGGTGCGGAATCTGCTGCTGGCACCTTCGACTTGGAGAGTCGGAGCTGCAACCTGAATGGTACAAAACATGTTCCTAATCTCTTCTGTCTTTGAAAAAAAAAAAAGGCAGTCATGTTCTGTGGAATAAATTATGTTTGTGTGCGGGCCATCGCTTTTTGACTTGCCATTTTTTGTATTTTTTTTGAACCTCAAGAAAACGTGATGTGTATATAAAAAAACTCTTGCTTTCTCCACCTTCATTTTACCCCCCTTTAATAATAATTTTGAAATATTACTTTAAGGTTGAAAGCCAACCAGAGGGGATAGGGAGCAGCTGGTCGCGTTTATTAGGCATTGGAGACTGCATAAGGCACCCATTATTGTTACTGTATCTGCTTAGGACCTATATACTAATTCATCGCTTACACACTTCTTAATCCTACCTTTCCTTTAAAGCCACATTTCTGGGGTATTGCGCTATGAGGTGTTTAGTCCTCTATTTTGTAGAACATATAGTGTAGCAAATAACCTCGTGGCACTAATTGTTGTCGTCTGAAGTTTTAATAAATAATCATTTATTATTATTATACTGTCTTATTATTTTTGTCTTTTCTAGATGCTACATTGAAGAAGTGGCCGGCAGCCACCCGAGGGCAGACAGGCACATCTATCAATTCAAAACTCGCGGAGCTGAGAAGGTCCTCAAAATATAGATATGTTTTCTTCCTGTTGAGTTTTTTTGTCTTATTTTTGTTCTTGTACTATATTTTTGTTCTTTTACTATTTAATTGTTCTTAAAAAAATTAAAAAATTAAATTTCTACATTTTGGGCTTTTATTTATGTTGTCTAACAGCTATGGATTTTAATAATTTTACTAATATCTAGGTAAAAGTATAGGTGCATATATGCACATAGGTACATGTATGCATGTATATATATGCACTTATATACGTACACATATATGTACATATAATATAGGAAAACGGACAATTTTATATATGTCGCCTATATTAAAAACCTATATCAAACCTATATTAAAACATATATGTTTTATATAGGTTTTTTCCGTGTGGGCATAAGTAGGCTTCCAGATCTATGTGAGAGAGGACAAAGACGGATCACCCAATTTGAAGAAAAAACAATGGGCCACCAGTTCTTGGGGACATCCAGGGCCATATTGGGCAAAACATTTGGAAAAGCTAAAACAACTAAAGTTCTACAAGAAGCTGGAATGCCACCTGAGGCCGAAGATGCCAGATATAATAATTTCCCATTGGGGCCTAACAGAAACGCAGGAGCCCTAAGGAAAATGTATCCCACAAAGATGGATCCAGGAAGGTTGGAAACTATAAAACTAGCTGAAGAAGAAAACGTAGTTAAATTTATACAAAACTGGTGAGAGATGAAAGTAGTGGTCATTGGGATGAAACTGACATGAGTAGAAGTTTGTTTAGGACGATGCTAAGAAAACATCCTCAGTACAAGATAAGTTGGATGGAATGATTGGCCTCAATACTCTGGCCTGGAAAACATTTCAAGCCCATACTGTATAATCCATTTCGTCGACCATCATCGAAAAGCAAAACTAGAAGCAAGAGAAATATCTGCCAATTTAATGATACAATTGTGTAAATCGGGAGAAATAATTAGGAACAAACAAGAAAAAAAGAGAAGAGAAAAGAAAAGGAAGCTACTGCGAAACAAGCTGCACTTATGGTGAGTTCTCAACCACCATTACCGGTGGCACAACAAACATTTCTATCAGGAGCTCAGCAGATACCAGTGATGCATCCAGCTCCACTTCATTCTCAAAACCCCCCAATGCAAATGATACCTCCATATATGCAGATAGCGCCAGGATATCGAATGGTGGGACCTCAGTATGGCAGAGATCTAGGGAGAGCTGGATGTTGGGCTTGTGGTGACCACATTAGTATAGTATTATTACTAGAAGTAATAGCCCCCATGTTTAATTTCTGTGGGGAGACAAAGTGGAAAGAACTGAACAACAGGGTCAAATATTGGGCCCCAAGGACCTACACTACCTCCTTCCACCATGCCATCTACACATCAACCTGACAGATCAACCAAACCAAAGACTTGACCAGCCACCTCCACCAATTCCAAGTGGACAATGGGGAGGCCCCTCTGAGGGCCAAAACCCCAACTTTAGTTTAAGATGCCCAGAGGAGCCTAATAAGGGAGAGCTCATTCAGCATGTTACCATACTATTTCCAGCCCCTCTTTATGCTAGAGGAATATTATGACTGAAATAAAGCTGCTCGTGTCGGCTCATATCGGGAGCATTTTTATCGAAGGGGAGATGAAAAGTAAAAAGTGAATGTGTGTACCAACAACACAGCACAATGCATGTGTGTGAATGGCTGAAATGTGGTTATGAATAAGCCTTTTAGTAAATGTAAAATGTTCACGTGAACCCGCGGCGCTTGCGTGAGCTCTTTCACTTTGCTGAGTTTTGATCTAAAGTCAGATGAACGCATGCGCATCGATATGAGGGATTTATAAGAGATTTCTCTTTCCCAAAAATACAACAAACACAAATATATATATATATATATATATATATATATACGTGTTAAATAAGTGCTGTCTATGCGGCGCTGTGCGAAACGCACGCCAATGTGAGTCGCTGTATTTCAGTCATAATATACTAACATATTTTTGCTGTGTAGTGGACCGTGCGTTTTTAAATTCAGTGATAAGTTGATGTTTTTGGTTTCGGCTATGATGAAGGTGATCATGTCATCACGTCATCATCGCAGCAGTTATTTTTTAATTTTTTTAAATTAGTTTACATAAAAGCAGACATTTCGCTTTCTGTAAGTATATAATTTCGGGCTCAAGTTCATCGAAACCGATAAGGAATAGCGCTGTATCCCTGTTTGCTTTTATTATTTTACAACATGATAATGTTTTGTCTTTATTGTGAGTGCACTTAAATGAAATTTGAGTTTTATAAAGGTTACGTAGCTTATATAGGTTTATTATATAATTAATTTGACAACACCTGTGGCACACCCACTTTTTCTGATGCTCACCCAGAGTTCCCTTTTAAAAGCTACACTCGATGCTGCGTGAAAACTCTATGGGAACGTTTTTTTGTTGCCTGGTTGTGAAGCACGTGTGTGTCAAACGCGCCAAAAACTTTGGCTTATATAACATCGCTCAGGTGACGTCATCTGATGAGGTGCACCTGCAGGTTATAAATAGGACTGAACCGGAAACATCCTCAGGTCAATCTTGTCTGAAAGGACATCCAGTCACGCCCGCAGTGCAGCATTGGAGGGCAGCATCTCGTTCCTGCTTTTTTAGGGAACAGGGTTACAGCAAAGTAACCCGAGACATTTTTTAATTCAACACAATCAATAAATTTTACATTAAAATACTTAACAGATGTTCACTTCATCCGGATTACAAGAAATATACACAGGATATATGGTTAATATTTGGCCTTTACCTTTGTTAGATCACATTTATGAATTAAAGTGCGACTCATTCTTTTCCTCTTTTAAAAAAAATATAATGTAATAAAAAATATTATTAATTATTGTTTATTAATATAAGTGAAAAAAATTAAGAGATTTACAAATTAAGGAACTTTGGATTTTGATTTATATGAACTTAATTAGAAGTTTAACCCTTTCAGGTCAATTTACACAGCACAAGCTGAACCAACAATGTGTGTAGCCAACACATCAGCCCAACCCTGCCTTTTCATACCAGCCTATACCACACATGAGGGGTGGAGTTTTACTGTGTGTGGGATGCATATGTACTTCTTGATGCATGTACAGTACTGTACATAGTGTTTATTTGTCTTTCTTGATGTCCTACACATGAGAAACTGCCATGTTGCCCTGGTTGCATTCTTTTCACATTGGCAGCCATGCGGCCTGGCGCATTTCTTGTGCAAGAATTCAAATTCACAATTTTTTGACATCCATATTTTTTCACTTGCAGGCTGCTGATGGGCTTCTGTTTCTGGAGCTGCCTGCTGATGGTCTAGTTCTGCATCTCGTCTTTGTTTTGGAGCTAGCTGATGCTCAGTCTTAACTTTTCCCTTAAAGTCACTGTCAGACTCTGAATTTGCAGGAATGTGATCAACTCTCTACATTATCATCAAAAGCATCTTTCTCATACAAATCCAATTGTAATGTCTTTTGAACAGAGAATATTTTCACCATCTTGATAAGTTCTGGTAAGGAACCACAAAGCTACTGTATACTGTATTTATTGCATACGGCCCGCAATTTGGGATATGAAAAATGCAATAAAATAGGAGCAAGTAAAGATTGGTTCCCACAAGACAGAGGGTAAAGTGTGCGGGAATGTGAAAGCAGACAGGTGTCGGTGATTGAATTTTGCCACAATGTCCCAGACAGGAGAAGGACAGAGTGAAGGTACTGTACACAGGACCTACAATTTTCACACTTTTAGTCCCGGATCCAGTGGACCCAAACATCCTCTATGTAATATAAATGTGTAGGGGGGTGTACAGGTTGTGGTCATTAAAAATGTTTCCTGATACTGTACTGTATATGCTCTTCACAAAATATGAGCCAAGGCCAATGAGTGTAAGTTCAAAAGAATAATTTTTTATAAAAAAAATGTATCATTTTTCTTTTGATAAAACATGAAAACGGGTCCCACAGACCCAAACACCACACAAGGGTTAATCTCCTAATCCTGTGGATCTGCCCTATATTCCAGGAATTCGGGTATGCGATGGTACTGATATGAGACATCAACCCATCACACTGTAGCCAAGCCACCAGAGAACATTAAAGAAACCCGTAGGGACACCCGGAGGATGTGTGAAACTCCACATGAATAGGGATGTGAGCTTGAGATCATAGCAAAGCTGTTTTTTAGAGCTACTCATAATCAGGTCTAGCAATTCAATTGATTTTACTTGCAATTACTTGTTCACCACAAAAACCACTTTGTCCCACTGAAAATGCCTGGCCGAGCACATAACATGAAGAACTTTATGGCACTCAGGTTGCTAAAAAGCGTATACGGGGGGAAAAAGGGTAAATTAAACAAATCTCAGCAGAGACTGGAGAGGTTGTCATTCACCACAGGATAAACCACTTTGATCTCGGGTTCTAGATGGGAACATTTCCTGAACTAGAAACATAAAGAAGACTGAAAGCAGACTGGTGCCAATAAATAAATAAATAAATAAATAAATTGGGTGAAAAGTGAAAGTTGGGATCCTCATCCCTCCGCACAAGCATCTGCTGCACTAAAATAAACTCTCTGAACTGATAAACTGATCTCCAGCGCAACATCTGGACCTCGTATGGACACAAACAACATAAAACATTATCTACCGACTGGATAGAATACCAAACTCTGGCAAGTCGAGGGGCGAGGGAGTATGCTTTACAGTATGGTTACTTCTACGTGTGCTACAGATGTTTGTGTGCGAATAACTCACTGCTCACTCGACCTAGAGCTGCTGACCATTAGAGTTAAGCCATCCTATCTCCCCAAAGAGTTCCCACAGTACTTCTTACAGCTGTTTACATCCGTCCACAATCTGTTTTTACTGTTTGGGGGCGAATATAAAAATGGTGCTTCCAAAATATCATCAGCACATAATAAATGTTATGTTTCGTAATACTGTAATTTGAATGTTTGGAAGCCATTGGTGGGTTTTCCTGTTTAAACTAAAGATTGTTTAGGGGAAGGACTGTAATAGATGTTCAGAAAGACCTTCACGTTTTACACCATGCCCTTACGTCTGTATGTATGTGACCTTTGTGTGAGCGTGAATTCTGAGTAAATTTGTGTCTGTCGTTCATCTTCCATATGGAGTTTCCTATCACAATGTATTACTCTAAGCTTCTAGCCTTGCTACCTTTCTACTTGGTTTCCTGGACACACAGTATATCCACTTTGCTTTTCTGCATTATGTCAACCAACTCGTTTGCCTTCCCTGTCATAAACCTAACATTCAAAGTCCCCAGAGTCACTCCTAAACACTTGCCTTTCCTCTTCTCTCACTGCCCATGAATAGGCCTTCCTCCTCTCTTTTTGTAACAGTAGCCCGATTTCGTCCAGCACCCTGTAGAACATCAGCACCGGTGACGGTCGTTGTTAACACAGGCCACTTTAGGGTTAATACTACCATTTAAAAAAAAAAAAAAAAGTGTTGTTTTTTTTTTTTTTTTACAATCAGTGAATTTAGCTAAGTAGAACTCTTATTAGTGTTCTTCTGTAGGATTCTGTAAAAAAAAAATCATGAAAGTACTGTTATAAAAAACACAGTTTTTTTTTTTTTTTTCTTAAAAACAATGTATTCTTTGTGTGTTTTTGTGTGTGTTTGCGTGGACAGGTGTGTTAGACCCGTAGACTTTACAAGCTGAACAACTCGTAGTTCTATGCTTTAGGTTTCGGTGCCGTGACCCAGAACATAAAGAGTCTGATCTTGGGCATCAGCAACCCATTTCTCTTCATACTGCCATCTTCTAAAAGCCACAACACACACCATAGCACACACTTCCAATGTTATAACCAGTTTATCCATTGTTTTTTTTAATATACTTTTTAAACTTGACAATCTATTTGTTGTGATTTATTTTCTTTAAAAGAGAGCTTTAAAAAAAAAAAAAAAAACACCACTGTAAAGCTTGGTGACCCTGGACAGATGTGTTTGTGTTGGTTAGTGATCTGTTACCAGCTGTGTTTGTTTTATTTATTTATTATTTTTTATGGTTTAGTAATTTCTGGATAGACAGTATGTTTGCGGTTCCTCGTTTTTAAGCGTTGAGAATGAGAGCATAGAAATACATAATAAATATCATACATTTAAATCTGCCATGAATAAAAATATCATACATTTAAATCTGCCATGAATAGAAATATTGTACATTTAAAACGTTATGAGGTCTACAGATTTGCGTCTGTTTCTGTTTCCCTCCACCAGATGGAGACACAAGCTTACTTTGTGCTCTAGTTTTGGGCCTACCTAGGCATTGAACCAGGCACCTCTATTATTACTTTATAATTACTTTTTTCACATAGGGCCAGATATGTGAAAGGATAAGTTACAACAGATCATTAGAACAATAGAAACCAGGACAGAACCCAGTTCATGGCAGTTTGTTGCATACAGTATGGGGCTGCGTACCTGCGTAGACTGGTCAGGGTGTCCATGCTGACCTGTGGCCACCACCAAAAGCTCCTGGAAGAAGAAGGTGATCTGTTCTAATGGACCACATTGTCTTCTTCAGCATGTGGATGAGTCTGTGGGATGTGCTGGAAAAACAAGTCTGATCCATAAAGGCCTTACAACTTACAGGACTTACAGAACTGCTACTGAGGGCTTGGTGCCAGATACCACACACACCTTCAGGGGTCTAGTAGGGTCAATCAGAGCTGTTTTTTAAGGCACAAGGAAAATGACATGATATTAGTCAGGTAGTTTTAGTCTTGTGGCTGGTGTGTGTGTGCAAACGTTGAACTAGCTATCTGTTTCATATATCTCCTGCCATGTGGTTAATCTCTCTCAGGAACACAATGCCATGAGAAGGCTCCCGGCCGTGAAAAAGAGTTCCTCCCTTTATCATATATGAAGATTTGGGGTGGGTTTAGTAGGTTAGTTATCTATAAATTGAGGTTGAGGCTCAGGCACAGAAGAGGTTTTAGAGAAGGTGGAATGGAGAGCCCTCGAGTCGAGAATGAGACCTGGGGAAAAAGAAGGAATGTCTGTCTATTGAAGGTTCAATAAAAAAGAATAAACACTTGTCCAGCTTTAAGTTTGGTGCCTGTGCGCATCTTTTTCATAAAGATAAAAATACACATAAACACACACACACACACACACACACTATACATATACTCTCTAGAAGCATAGAACAATGTTGGTAAGGTTACAGGAGGCTGGAACCAGTGACTGGAGAGAGCAAGCCCCAAAGATCATAGGATTCCTTCATCCTTAGATGGCAGTGTTCATGAAATGTTTACAAATAGGATGTGTTCCTTATTGACACATTAGCTGTCAGCTGTTATAGTACAGTATAGACCATTTACACTATCCCTAATCATAGGTTAAACTAAAACTGGTCATTAAGACAACCATGGGGGAAGAAACCTCAACAATTCACATCTATCTTCTATAAGAGGAACACTTACAGAGAAACATGCCGTGAAGATAAACATTTTAATACACTTTAATATTTTTCTAGCTATCTGATTTACATATACAGTATACAGACGGAATGCATCTATCCCATTAGACAAAGCGGTAGCGTAAAGTCTGGACTGGAGTGTTGACAGATTCTGGAATGGTTCCAGCTCCTGTATTGTTTTATGGCAGGACAGAAACATCAGGTCTGTCTTCACCGAATTAATTAATATAGTGAAAATATCTTGGAAATGACTTAATGATTTGATAAATAAAAAGCAGTTTAAGTATCATGGAGCTCACCAACAAAAGAGAGCAGTCAGAAACGGACTTACAGGATCACATGTCCAAGAGTAAGCCTTGTTTTATTTCAGTGCTAAAGCCTTTAAATATTTGATTAATTCTGCAGTGTGTTTTTTAGACAGCTGTGTTGTCACAAATTCAGGTGAATGTCTTCTAATTAAAACAAACTGACCAAAGTAAACCCTGGAACAAAGGTCAGAGGCGAGTATACATCTAAAGATCACACGATGAGCAAACAGGCACGGACTAGGCTGGGAAAAAATGCAAACACAAAACACACACACTGGGTCGTACTCAATAAAAGACCAGCCAGGACAAATGGCTCACGACTGGAAAACCGATTGTATACCTTGTGTGGGAATTATCACCCAATCAGAATAAACCTGCATCATGTACACCTCTGTCTGAACGGTCCGACATACACGGGACATATAGGGTTTACCCAATGCATATCCTTATTATAATATTATCTTTAATCTGGATTATAGAGAAAACATGATGTAGTTAAATATGAGGATAACTAAGTAATAAACATGCTTTGTACATTGTATGGTTTAGAATAGGATTCTGTGTACAATATTACATTTAATACACATCTGGATACATATAATTCGTGATATGTTTATTATATTACTGCGTCCATTATGATTTATGATCCAATCCATAATCAAAATGTCAAGTGATGACTGGGTGTGCCAAAGGGTCACAGAACTTCCTGCTGCAAACTTCACGTGAAACATTTGGATTTAAGGACATGTTCTTCTCAGACCCTCTCACCAAATCTCATTGGCAAATGAAAGAACTTCATGGAGGATAAATCAAAAAAAGGAAAAGTGACAGAAGGCATAAAGTTAGAAGAATTTAACTGTATTTTTAGATTTTTGATTGAAGAAAATGATGTATTTACCCATGCAAAGCAGAAATGAGTGTTTGGACAGACTTTATCGTGTTTTTATTCCCTCTGTGTGTCATCATAGCCCAGGTAAAAGCGTGCTCCAGCTCTTCCCTCTTTGCATTCCTGTGTCTCTTCCTCAGCAGGATGACTGTAGGGTTCCTCAGCAGGGTGTACACAAGAACCCAACGAATACCAGCTCGTTTCTTTGCCAGAAATGCTGAACAGACTAAAAGTAAGAATTTATAATTTTATTATTATTATTATTATTATTATTATTACTATTACTACTACTACTACTACTATTATTCATGGTTACCTGGTTTTACATCCACCTGAACACTCAGCAGGCTGTGTTTGACCAGCAGGTGGCAGAAACACACCAGAACTGGATTATTGTGATGATGATCTGTTATTATCATTCCCACCCATGTACAGTGGCCTGCCAAGGGATGAAGCAAGAAAATACATATATATATATATTACACAGGTCATTTAAAAAAAAAATTAGCATATTGTGATAATGAACTTTATTTTCTGTAATGTACTGATAAACATTAGACTTTCATATATTTTAGATTCATTACACACAACTGAAGTAGTTTAAGCCTTTTAATTGTTTTAATATTGATGATTTTGGCATACAGCTCATGAAAACCCAAAATTCCTATCTAAAAAAATTAGCATATTTCATCCGACCAATAAAAGAAAAGTGTTTTTAATACAAAAAAAGTCAACCTTCAAATACTTATGTTCAGTTATGCACTCAATACTTGGTCGGGAATCCTTTTGCAGAAATGACTGCTTCAATGCGGCGTGGCATGGAGGCAATCAGCCTGTGGCACTGCTGAGGTGTTATGGAGGCCCAGGATGCTTCGATAGTGACCTTAAGCTCATCCAGAGTGTTGGGTCTTGTGTCTCTCAACTTTCTCTTTACAATATCCCACAGATTCTCTATGGGGTTCAGGTCAGGAGAGCTGGCAGGCCAATTGAGCACAGTAATACCATGGTCAGTAAACCATTTACCAGTGGCTTTGGCACTGTGAGCAGGTCGTGCTGAAAAATTAAATCCTCATCTCCATAAAGCTTTTCAGCAGATGGAAGCATGAAGTGCTCCAAAATCTCCTGATGGCTAGCTGCATTGACCCTGCCCTTGATAAAACACAGTGGACCAACACCAGCAGCTGACATGGCACCCCAGACCATCACTGACTGTGGGTACTTGACACTGGACTTCAGGCATTTTGGCATTTCCCTCTCCCCAGTCTTCCTTCAGACTCTGGCACCTTGATTTCAGAATGACATGCAAAATTTGCTTTCATCCAAAAAAAGTACTTTGGACCACTGAGCAACAGTCCAGTGCTGCTTCTCTGTAGCCCAGGTCAGGCGCTTCTGCCGCTGTTTCTGGTTCAAAAGTGGCTTGACCTGGGGAATGCGGCACCTGTAGCCCATTTCCTGCACACGCCTGTACACGGTGGCTCTGGGTGTTTCTACTCCAGACTCAGTCCACAGCTTCCGCAGGTCCCCCAAGGTCTGGAATCGGTCCTTCTCCACAATCTTCCTCAGGGTCCGGTCACCTCTTCCCACTGAGGTGCCTTGATACAGCACTCTGGGAACAGCCTGTTCGTTCAGAAATTTCTTTGTGTCTTACCCTCTTACTTGAGGGTGTCAATGATGGCCTTCTGGACAGCAGTCAGGTCGGCAGTCTTACCCATGATTGCGGTTTTGAGTAATGAACCAGGCTGGGAGTTTTTAAAAGCCTCAGGAATCTTTTGCAGGTGTTTAGAGTTAATTAGTTGATTCAGATGATTAGGTTAATAGCTCGTTTAGAGAACCTTTTCATGATATGCTAATTTTTTGAGATAGGAATTTTGGGTTTTCATGAGCTGTATCCCTAAGTTATCAATATTAAAATAATTAAAAGGCTTGAACTACTTCAGTTGTGTGTAATGAATCTAAAATATATGAAAGTCTAATGTTTATCAGTACATTACAGAAAATAGTGAACTTTATCACAATATGCTATTTTTTGAGAAGGACCTGTGTGTATATATATATATATATATATATGTGTGTGTGTGTGTGTGTGTGTGTGTGTGTGTGTGTGTGTGAATATTAACTGAAATGAGCATGTCCGTACTTGCATCTAACTTCTCGAAGCCCTGAGTCATTACGGTCCTCTCAATACGTGACACGAGCATCAAAGCCACGAGTGCACTCTTGATTAACCGTAACACACAGCTCCCCAAGCCCAGGATCACATTAAAGAAGAAGAGGTAGTAGTTAAAGGTGTGGAAAGCTTTCCTGTGGAGGATGGAGAAAGATGATTAGCCAGACAAAGTATGCACATCATGATTTATCCATTACTGTTACTACTACACTGGACTATTATTATTACAATAATAATAAATAATAAGAGCCAGCTAATAGACCTGTTATTGAGTGCCAGGGGTTTCTCTTTATCATGAGGTGAGTTTTTGTCTTGCAGGAAAACCCACTTGATCACAATGCGCTGAAGCTTCATCAGAGTGAACAGGATTAAGAAATGTGCCCTGTATTTTATGGAAATGTCATAAAATATTAATTACTATTCGTATGAATTAAGAGTCACAATTGCTAGGTATCTATGAGTGTTATATTTGTCTAGGATCATGGCTCATATTTAACCACTATGAACAATTATGGTTATGACAAGTAATGGACCTTTCACTGTACTAGTATACTGTACACACTATATTGCCAAAAGTATTTGCTTGCCTACCTTCACATGCATGTGAACTTGAGTAACATCCAATTCTTACCCCATAAGGTTTAATATGATGTTGGCCCGACGTTTCCAGATATATCAACTTTAACTCATGTTTAGGAGTGTCTTTACGGGCATTTTTGACCATTCTTCCAGAAGTGCATTTGTAGGGTCAAACATTGATGTAGGACGAAAATGTTAGATGTCAAAAGTTGGGAGCATAAAATTGTCCAAAATGTCTTAGTATGCTGAAGCACTGAGTGTTCCTTTCCCTGGAAGTAAGGGGCAGATCCCAATTCCTGAAAAACAACCTCACACTAGTTCCAACATGACTGCAAACCAGTGCACAAAGCAAGGTCCAGAAAGACATAAATAAGAGAATTTTGGTGTGGAAGAACTTGACGGGCCTGCAAAGAGTCCTGACCTCAACCTGAGAGAACACCTTAGGGAGGAATTAAAGTTGACACTTCAAAAAGGCCTTCTTATCCAACATCAGTTTCTGACCTGACAAATAGACTTGTGGAAGAATGGTAAAAAAAAATCTCATAAACACACTCCTAAACTTTGTGCAAAGGCTTCCCAAAGGAAAAATTGAAGCTGTTATAGCAGCAAAGGGGGTGGGCCAACATCATATGGATTAACAATTGGATGTTACTCAAGTTCATGTGCACGCAAAGGCAGGCGAGCAAATATTTTTGGCAATATTGTGTATTATCACACCACTACAGATTTTAGCCTCACCAGAGGGATGCACTAATGGGGTGTTGGACAGATGTACTGATGCACAGCAGGACTGATGGGCTGATAAACAGATAAAGTAAGGGACTGAGGAATGAATGGAATAATGAACAGATGAAATGTGTAAATGGAGTGAAGGAATGATAAAAAGATGGAGTTATAGACTGATAGAATGATGGACTGATGGATTGAAGGACATAGGGAGTGATGGGGTATGATGGAATCAAGAACAGATGAAGTGAAACTGAAAGGTTAAGTAATGGACAGAATGAATTGTCAGGCTGATGGGGTGATGGACAGATGGAGTAATGGATTGATGGAGTGATGAACAGATGAATTTATGGGCTAAAGGACAAATGGAGTGATGGACGTCTAGACACATAATGTGATGGAAAGATGAAGTGATGGACAGAAGGAATGTCAGGCTGATGGAGTGATTGACAGATGGAACGATTATCAGATGGACTGATGGACTGTGACATACAAAAATGTAATCAGGTTGAGCAGCCAGGAGAGGAAGCCATTTTCCCGGATCGGAAATATAACCAGATATACAAACATCATTCCAGCTGTGAACATCGCCAAGTGAACGATCAGATAACCTAAAAAACATCAGGACTTAAATTAAACCTTCACTAAAGGTACTAACCTGTGTGTCAAAGATTTACAGTAGAAGTAACCTGTTAGATTGAGGTTTGATCAGCTGCACTCACCCCACACAGTGAAAGCAATCTGATAGCCGGGACACTTCAAAAGTCCTGCCTGGAGAAGTAACATCCACACTATTACCATCTGTATCACTATTTATATGTAAATGTGAGTGTAATGGAATGTTTCTTATGATGGTCAAGTTTCCTGATTCATGCCCAGTGTTCCCAACATGGAGCCACTATTGCCCGGACCAGAATAAAGTGCTGAAGATAAACTGAATATGAATAAACTGAACTAAAGTGACATTTTGGGCCCACTTACATTATATGCTTCAAAGCTTTACTAATCAGCTCATAAGCTACCTCATGGCTTCAAGGACCAGTATTAGCTGAGATTTAAGGGGTTAAGAGTCTTCAAGGGCTTAAAGCCAATCCAAGCTCCTGTCCAAGTAAAAGAAAGACCGAGAGACCGAGTGCAAGGAGTACTCCATGAGTTTGAGTTTGAGTTTATCGGTGTATGAAGCCAGGTAATTGTCTATGTAGAAATTACCCTACGTGATCACACACTCACCAGACTAACAGCAGGTCTCGGTTTGAATGTCTTCGGCAGATATTGTTTCTCTCCAGCCCACAATGATTTAATGTGCTTCCTGTTAATTAAATAAAATGTAATGGAGATCTTAATGGGGATGTTAAGCTTTCGGTAAAGCTCAGTCAACATATAATGTTTACCAGGTCATACCTGTAATACACCATCACATGACTAATATGAATGACAGATGAGATGGCAGCACACACTGATGTAATGTACCAGGTATCTGAAAACAAGAACAACTCCTTTAGATTATTCTTCACATAAACCATAAACATTCTACGAACAGATATGTTAAATCATCAAATGAATCAAAAAGCCGAAGCTCTCACATGTTGCATAGTTCAGGTGAGTTTTCCAAGTTCGCTCATATGCAAAGATGTGTGTGTATATAAAATCCAGCCACGGTCCATGTATCATCTTAATACACCATGTAGAAAAGATCTGCTCAGCCAACACAATCTACAGCAGAATCAAACAAACATTGTTATCAACACAATAACAGATTAATCAGTAGGTTTGGCCATCAAATGTTCATGTTATCTTTGTTAGAAGTTGTTGATGAGTTGTTTATAAAAGCAGTTCATTCATGTGCTCATTCTGTAACCTTTTCCTTTCCATAGTAATAGTTTATACACAGGGAGAAAAGGGGAACAAAGACAAATTTATAACATGCTCTTTAGTCGTAATGTTCACACACACACACACACACACACACATACCAGGTATAATCCAAGGAAGGATAGCACGACAGTGGCGATGATCCTATTTGGGAATTTAAAATATGGATCCCACTCGTACACTTTCCTCTGAATCCAGCTTTTCTGCACAGACCTGGAGTATAAAATAAGTCTTAGTGTGTGTGTGTGAGTGTGTGTGTGTGTCCTTTAGGTTCATCCATGTCTTCAATTTCAGTCCACTTTATTAAGTGGGTGTTCCTGTAGATGACTGAATTGTCATGAGCATACAGTATATTTCAAGAGCAGATTGTGTGTAATGTAAGCACTGAGGTGTGTAAGTGTTGAACGGGTGTCAGTGAAGGTACGTACACTTTAGCAGGTTGTCGCAGTAATGTCTGAACATATATGTACTGATGTTTCTTTACTTCCTCCTGCAGGCCAGAGATCACACACACAGACAATATTTTAGTGTATTCTTAAATGTCTTGACAAAGTATCTGTTATTGTTCCAGATGACATA
Organism: Clarias gariepinus; assembly: GCF_024256425.1. Lineage (NCBI taxonomy): Eukaryota > Metazoa > Chordata > Actinopteri > Siluriformes > Clariidae > Clarias > Clarias gariepinus. The sequence continues at coordinate 1,692,013 of NC_071119.1, forward strand.
CTACCTGCATTCATACATGCAATGATGTGGTAAAGAGAGTCAACAAGACAAGCACAGAAAGACCAGGTGGAAAGACCAGGAGAGAGAGAGAGAGAGAGAGAGAGAGAGAGAGACCTTATTGCTGTGTTTCTTCAGACGAATCAGGACATCATTCACTATCATGAAGCCAAATCGGAGGAACAGGAACCCCAAAGACAGTAAATTTGGAACATCAAATAACTGACACACACACACACACACACCCACACACACACACACGCACACACACACACATCGAATTACGTAAAAAATTCTTGAATATGACCTCAATAATGAATAAATAGAATCTGATCAGCATTTGTGTTTCTCAGTAGACTCACCCACTCGTACTGCATCAAAAAACCAAACAAGTCCTCCTCATTGAGTGTTGATGCTGCCTTACACCAGACTAAATCCCATAGCTGCACAATAAACCTGGTAACACACACACACACACACACCTATAACAGTCATATACTTAAGGTAGTAGTGAGAAGTGGGACAAAAATATCATAAGTGTGTGTTTGTGTTTACCAGGCGAGTGTATACAGCAGGCCCAGAACACCACCGAGCATTCTGTGTGGCGTTGAAAGGCAGGCGAAGAACGGCTTGCAGACGATGCCCACCACCATAGATAATATCAAGTACACAAACACTGAGACACACACACACACACACACAGAGGTATCATTTACTATGCTTCTTTATATATGTTTTGTGGAGTAGAGTAAGGGTAATAAGGGTGGTGTATTGTAGTCTAGTGTGTGTGTATTACAGTCTGTGTTGTACCTTTTAGGCAGCGTGGTGGTGTGAATGGGAATGGATTGAAGCCAAAGAATAAACGAAATATCAGAGGTGCTGTGGCACCAAAAGCGAAAGCGTAGGACCATCGGTTCTCCAGAGAGCTCATGAAGTCAAGGGGGCTAACAACAACAGCAAGAATAACAACAGCAAGAATAACAACAGCAAGAATAATAAACAATATAACTTTTGTAGCTGTGACACAGTGACACACACAGATTCTCAGCATCATGCTAGGACGCTTGGTCTTCATGGTGTACCAATGGATGTAGCAAGTGGTTCTTATCAAGACCAGCAGTGCAAGAACAATATATGAGCACCAACATGGAGCTAAAATCACCAGAATCATGTCGCTTTAAGGTCAAGACCTGGGATAGGAACTTTTAATGGTTCTTTAAAAATGGTCTTTAATTATCAACCAGAAGCAAGGAGGTTTAGAGAAAAGACAAAGCGAAACTAGACAAACGAAAGTAGACAGTGTTCTTCATTGTCTCGTTCTAGCCAGAGTGGAATCTATTGGTTTTCATGCGCACTATCCACCACACTCTCCCAACACATTTTCCAGACAGACTCTCTAACCCCCATCTGCCAGGTCAGAAATCTTCTAGGCTCTCCAACGCTCACATCATTACTACAGTGACGTAGTTCAACAAAATGCTATTAAACTCACACCACAATGCCAAACCTGCCTCTCAGACACGGAAATCTGTTCTCAAAGGCATGAAGGGTCTTTCTGCGCTCGACAAACGACAGCAACAGTAAAATAAAAACCTGCAACAAAGACACAAACACACAGAATGTAGGCCATTGAAATGACTTAAACATAAAAACCCACTAATAATCTTTTAAGATAGTCAAAAGAAATGTTAACTGTTCAAATCTTAACATTTTATTACATATGTTTTTTATTAGCATAAGCAACACAAATCATTTAATATTTAATATTTAACTTCATCACTTGAAAATAATACAATTGGTTTGTTCATACAATCTGTATAAAATGACTTTACTAACTAAATGAATAAATAAAAACAGTAACTTACAGCTGGCAAGAAACTGAGAAGCAGGAAATTGTTAGACAAGAGCTCACATTGTTGATAAAATTCGGTTTTATTTCTAAAATGTAAGGGGAAAAATGCAAGTAAGTATTTAAAGCCTTTTTATAATAATAATAATAATAATAATAATAATAATAATAATAATGTAATATTGCTGCTAATTACTGTAAATGTGCTTAGAAAGTCTTTATTCTTACTGTCCACTCTGTAGACTACAGTATGTAGTTTCGTGGTCTACTGTGTAGTTTCATTAGCCTCATTTTAGTGTTTCATGTAAATGATTAAATGTTACATTATATAAAAAATCGTTACATTTCATACATTTAAAATGATTTCACTTTAGTAATTTTTATCATATGGAAATGAAATATTGAAATAAATCCCTCTCTCCATCAGGAAAATTAATGCTTTTCCTTTGGCATCCTTTTACATTTAGCCATTTGGCAGACGCTCTTATCCAGAGCGACTTACATTTTTATCTCATTACACATCTGAGCAGTTGAGGGTTAAGGGCCGCGCTCAAGGGCTTAACAGTGGAAACCTGGTGGTTGTGGGGTTTGAACCTGGGATCTTCCAAACCGTAGTCCAATGCCTTAACCACTGAGCTACCCCTGGCCCTTTTGAAGGGTGTCAATACTTTTGTTGGGAAACCCAAAGGATGAAAGGGAACACACAGTAGCTAATTAGTTAAAAAGTACAAAAGTGTGTAACGTCACTCACATTAGACTTGTTAAACCGTGTCTCTCCTGAGGAGGAAGAAAAGAAATGCAACAGATTCAAGTATGACTTAAAAATGACAAACCTGTCACAGTCTGTCTGATCACAGATACGTTTAAACATCATGTGTTAAAAAAAACATACACTTACCAGTATTGTGATAAACATTGAACTGAAAAATGTCTGATTCTAGTAGTGTAAACAGGCATATGGATTAATCAATACAGTGCGAAGTCAGGAACACACACACACACACACACACACGAATTCTACTGAGTTCCCACATATCTCTGTAGAACCACGGCATTTCTGTTCTGTTGAAGTTTTACTTTAATTATGGAACAATGTAAAATCATTACCCAGTCTATCATGGATAATCGATTCCTATTACTGTGTATATTGGCAACTTCCAATCATTTTTAAATTCCCAATCATTTAATCAGTAACTTTCCTAGATGAACGAGTGAGAAACAGGTGGCCAGATCAGTGATTAGTAAACCAATAATGCTGAACGCTGAGTGATTAGATCAGACAGGAGGGGAAATGTTGTTTGTCAGTTGAACTTACCACATTGGGTGATGTGTTGTCTGGTGCTAAATCAATAGATGTGATCTGAATGAGAGACAGTGAGAGAGAGAGGGAGAGAGAGAGAGAGGGAGAGAGAGAGAGGGAGAGAGAGAGATTCAGTTTCATCAGCTTAAGTTCTACATGTTTTCGGTCAGCAAGATAATTGGGTTTTTCTTTGAAAGGAGTGCTTGATAATGGAAGTTAGCACTTATCAAAAACTCTAAAGAGCATTTGGGTATCATGGAGAAATCTCCAGACGAGTGTGGATAAGATTGTTTGCATTCCAGTCTCAGTGCATAATAATGAAGAGAATAATATTAGATGCATTCCAGTGTCGGGATTGCAGCATAATAATAGGATGTTATATAATTATAATGCAGTCTCATGGTGTCACCTTGGGTTTGTGGGAATATTTATTCTCGTCATTCATTTTCTCGAATGGTCAGGGCAGTGATAGAGAAATAAAACATTTGTATCAAAATAATATAAGTGTGACTATGTTAATGTGTTTTTTATTAGGGATCACACATGAGCGTCTCTGTGGAAGACTTTCTGGTGGTTAAATTACCACTTAAAACCATGACCATGTCTGAGTAATAGTTTGCTAAAATGCTACATGTTTACTTTGTCATCATCCTAACTAATAAAAAATGCATCCTCGCATAACTGATTGACACAGTTACAGTAAGAGTGAAATAAAGAATAAAAAAATTAATAAACCGGGCATGCAGAAATCAACACAAACGTGGCATCTGACCAGCATGGGTGATGATTTTTTTTTAAAATAATTAATTAATTTATTTATTTATTATTATTGTTATTATTATTATTATTATTATTATTATTATTATTATTATAAAAAAAAATTTGCCAGAAAAGTTTTGAAGGTCTTTTACAAGTTTTTTTTGTGTGTGTGTGTGTTTTCCCTTCATGTAAAATGCTTCTAATTATCAATGTTTAATTTCAGTATATGGATTATAAAACACAATTTAAGGCATTTTATACACAATGTTTAAACACCTACCTCAAACAAAGATTCGTTGAATGACGTGTTGCTAAACAGAGGGTCCATTTTTGTAAATGTGTAAAAGCATCCCAAGTGTCAGCTGTAATGCAAATAAGATCCAGCTACTCCGGCTTCAGGTCCTCTTCAGGCAGCATCCTCGAGGATTCTTTATGGTTATATAGGAACCACACCCCTTAAAACACATCAGCAGCTAAATTTCAATAAAACATCTACTTACACTGCCCAAGAGGACCAGCTATAAAAGAAAAAGCTAAATGCTGGAGGAAATAAACCTGAATGAGTATTATTAATAATAATAAGAAAAGAAGGAGAAGAATAGCTTCAACATTTTTTTATAATCTTCATTACCGACATTATTTATCAATTGTAACAGAATCTGTAAAGGATCCTGACTGAGCAGTGATTTCACACCCACTTAAATGTCATCAGAGAGGTTCTTTGTAAAAGAAGCTTCCCAACAAAGCAATGTTTTCGTTAGTGTGTGTGTGTGTGTGTGTGTGTGTGTGTGTGTGTGTGTGTGTGTGTGTGTTTACTGTGTCCTACACCGTAGTCCCCTTCCTCCTCCTCTCCTCTCTTGTCTTACTTTAGCTTCTCATATACACATACACACACACAATGGAAACTTTGCACTGTTGGGATTCTTTTCAAAGGTAAAGTTTTGGTTAATTTGTTTTATTTCTACTTTCCGTTTTGTATCAATTATTATTAAATTAATATGTTTGGGTTGTGGAACGAATCATTAGTGTTTCCATTATTTCTTATAATTTCTTTGATATATGAGTGCTTTGATATACAAGCATGCTTCCAGAACAAATTATGCTCATAATCCAAGGTTTAACTGTACAGTCATTGCCTCACAAAAAAATGAAATATAATATATAATATAATAATATTAAGAGCAACTAGTTTTTACGTTTTTATACCATTGGGCATCAAATGGTAGATGTTTTATGCATATATAGTAGTGCATACCTGTTACTGTACATTTTATACTTTTTTTAAGCTTTTTTTTTTTTTATCATATGGAGATGTAGTAATGAAACAAATTCTCTCTTGTACAATGTCACTCACATTACACTTATTAAACTACATCTCTTCTGATGAGGAGAAAAAATGCCTACGTTTCAAATATAACTCATGTATAAACATGATAAACTCTATTAGAGTGGCTGATTACAAATAGGGTTAAGCCTGCTGAAATACAGGTTTTAAAACATAACAATAAAAAAGAAACAAAACTTGCACTACCACCTCTGGCATTACCACCAACCTGAAAGAGTGCTGGGAAACAGTGGGAATTAATGTCGGGTTTTTAAAGGTGTTGGAAACAGCTTTATATATAATAATCAATATGGTGAAAAATAAGAAACAACCCCCACCCTCCCACACACACACTGAATGTTATTATCGTATCATCGCAATAGGGACCGAAAAATTGTTTAACACAGATTTAAACACAGGTTTTATCTCTCAGTAAACGTCCCTGCACTGCTATACAACTTGCTTCTATAAATTGTTTGCTTAGAGATGCCTAAGATTTTGTTGAGCTTTTATTCAGTTCTGTAGACATGCAACAGGGGTCTATAGAATACAGTGGTGTGAAAAACTATTTGCCCCCTTCCTGATTTCTTATTCTTTTGCATGTTTGTCACACAAAATGTTTCTGATCATCAAACACATTTAACTATTAGTCAAAGATAACACAAGTAAACACAAAATGCAGTTTTTAAATGATGCTTTTTATTATTTAGGGAGAAAAAAAATCCAAACCTACATGGCCCTGTGTGAAAAAGTAATTGCCCCCTGAACCTAATAACTGGTTGGGCCACCCTTAGCAGCAATAACTGCAATCAAGCGTTTGCGATAACTTGCAACGAGTCTTTTACAGCGCTCTGGAGGAATTTTGGCCCACTCATCTTTGCAGAATTGTTGTAATTCAGCTTTATTTGAGGGTTTTCTAGCATTAACCGCCTTTTTAAGGTCATGCCACAACATCTCAATAGGAATCAGGTCAGGACTTTGACTAGGCCACTCCAAAGTCTTCATTTTGTTTTTCTTCAGCCATTCAGAGGTGGATTTGCTGGTGTGTTTTGGGTCATTGTCCTGCTGCAGCACCCAAGATCCCTTCAGCTTGAGTTGACGAACAGATGGCCGGACATTCTCCTTCAGGATTTTTTGGTAGACAGTAGAATTCATGGTTCCATCTATCACAGCAAGCCTTCCAGGTCCTGAAGCAGCAAAACAACCCCAGACCATCACACTACCACCACCATATTTTACTGTTGGTATGATGTTCTTTTTCTGAAATGCTGTGTTACTTTTACGCCAGATGTAACGGGACACGCACCTTCCAAAAAGTTCAACTTTTGTCTCGTCGGTCCACAAGGTATTTTTCCAAAAGTCTTGGCAATCATTGAGATGTTTTTTAGCAAAATTGAGACGAGCCTTAATGTTCTTTTTGCTTAAAAGTGGTTTGCGCCTTGTAAATCTGCCATGCAGGCCGTTTTTGCCTAGTCTCTTTCTTATAGTGGAGTCGTGAACACTGACCTTAATTAAGGCAAGTGAGGCCTGCAGTTCTTTAGATGTTGTCCTGGGGTCTTTTGTGGCCTCTCGGATGAGTTGTCTCCGCGCTCTTGGGGTAATTTTGGTCGGCCGGCCACTCCTGGGAAGGTTCACCACTGTTCCATGTTTTTGCCATTTGTGGATAATGGCTCTCACTGTGGTTCGCTGGAGTCCCAAAGCTTTAGAAATGGCTTTATAACCTTTACCAGACTGATAGATCTCAATTACTTTTGTTCTCATTTGTTCCTGAATTTCTTTGGATCTTGGCATGATGTCTAGCTTTTGAGGTGCTTTTGGTCTACTTCTCTGTGTCAGGTAGCTCCTATTTAAGTGATTTCTTGATTGAAACAGGTGTGGCAGTAATCAGGCCTGGGGGTGACTACAGAAATTGAACTCAGGTGTAATAAACCACAGTTAAGTTATTTTTTAACAAGGGGGGCAATCACTTTTTCACACAGGGCCATGTAAATTTGGAGTTTTTTTTTTCTCCCTTAATAACGTAAACCTTCATTTAAAAACTGCATTTTGTGTTCAATTATGTTATCTTTGACTAATAGTTAACGGTTTTTGATAAGCAGAAACATTTAAGTGTGACAAACATGCAAAAGAATAAGAAATCAGAAAGGGGGCAAATAGTTTTTCACACCACTGTATCTACAGTACCACATTGCTGATAAGATATTATGTTTATTAGGAGTGTGAGGAGATCTCGTGGCACGTCTATCACTTATAGATTACTTGTTACATTAGAAAAGTAATTCAAGTATTTTAACATGTTACTTTGTAACACATTACACCCAACACTAGTCAACAATGCACACAAATTATGCTCGCAATTCAAGGTTCATACATCTAGTATATGTATATAGTGTTTTTCGTGTGTGTGTGTATATGTGTCTTTATAAACAAAACAAGAATTACACAGGTACAACGCTTAAAGCTGAACAAGTGTTTTTATTGAACTCTCAAGAGCTATTGAATAGACATTGGTTTTCTCCCTTTTTTACCTTCAGCTCTCCATCACATCCTCTCCAATACCAAAGGAATTTCTGTGCCTGTGACTCAAGCTTAACCTATAGATAATTACTGTATATTGCCATAGTTATTTATACAGTAAGTTCACATACATATGAACTTGAGTAACATCCTATTCTCAATCCATTAGGTTTAATATGAAGCTTTCCACAAGGTTTAGGAGTTTATGGGAGTTCTTCACCATTCTTTCGGGGCGCTTTGGTCAGGTCAGACATTGATGTTTGACGAGAAGTCCTGGCTTACAGTCTCTGCTCTAATTCATCTCAAAGGTCTTCTATCGAGTTATGGTCAACATTCTGCGCAGGCCGGGCAAGTTCGTCCACACCAAACTCCATCATCCATGTCTCTATCAACCTTGCTTTGTGCACTGGTGTGCAGATCACTACTGCACTAAAATCAATAACATAGTCAGCATACAAACTTAAGAATCTTTAAACATATAGTGGATAATAAGCAATGACAAAGTAATCATAAATAACTTTAATAATATATAATTATAGTTTCCAATACAACAATGTAAACCCAGGAGTCTCATTGATCAAAATGTGCTTAGAAAAGCTTCAGTAAACATCAGGGGGTCTATATTTACCACACATACCACATATGAACTACTCTTCTCAACAATTTCTTTCAAAACCCAGGACCATGTTCATGGCAGTGTGGTCCTTATAGACAGAAACTACATTAGCACAAGGTATATGATAAAAAAAGAAACTAAAATTTAATAGACTAAGTTTAATAGACACACACACAGACACACACACACACACACACACACACACACACACACACACACACACACCAATCAGCCATAACACTAAAACCACCTGTCTAATATTATGTTGCTCGTCTTGTGCCTCCTAAACAATTATAAAGGGCTCCAATATACCTCTGAACGTTACCTGTAGTATCTGGCACCAAACCATTAATAGTACTGTACATCTTTTAAGTCCTTAAGTTGTAAGGTGGACCTTCCGTGGATCTGACTGACTTGTTTTTCTAGCACATCCAAAAACTCATGATTAAATTGAGATCTGGAGAATTGAAAGGTAAGACAACCCTTTGAACTCTTTGTCAAGTTCCTCAAACCAATCTTAACCTTGTAATGGCAAGAGGCCACTGCCTTCAGAGACCACTGTTTGTGGTACAGTAACATTCACATGAATGACAGGACCCAACAGTTCCCAGAAAAATATTACCCAGAGCAACACACTTTCTCCACCAGCTTGTTTGCGTCCCAAACTGCATCTTGGTGCCATTTCTTCCCCAGGTAAGTGAAGCACATGTACCCAGCCATCCTTATGATGTAAAATATGTGCTTCTTAAGGCCATACCTCCTTATTCTGTTGCTCAGTGGTCCAACTCTAATGCTCACATGACAGTTTTGCAGAAGCTTTAGGTCGTGGACACAGGCCAACATAAGCCCCCCGAATGATCTTCAGCTGTGTAGCCCCATATGCAACAAACTGCAATGTATTGTGTGTTCTGACTCCATTCTATTGGAACCAGCATTCACTTTTTTCCAGTAGTCAGCACTACAATAACTCTTCTATTGCAGACTCTCCAGTCCAACCTTCAGTCCCCATGTGCAACTATGAGCCTTGACCTGCCATGACCTTTTCACTGGTTCAACAGTTGTCTTTTCTTTCAGAACTTTTGGTAGATCCTGACCCCTGCAGCCTGAGAACATTACACAAGAGCTAAAGTTTTGAACACATTCCAGCACAACACCTTTAAAGTGTGACAGTTCACTTGCTGTCTAATATATCCCAGCACAGACAGGTTCCACTGTAATGAGATCATTAATGTTAACCTATCAGTGGCTTTAATGTTAAGGCTGATCAGGATACAGTTCAGAAATATTGGAACAGTTTTGTGGCATTTGGCCTTTGTAGAGCACCACATTGAATTTAAAATTAAACACTCAAGATGTGAACAAGTCAAGAATTTCAGATTTATTTTAAGTGGTTTAAAAAAAGTGTAGCATTACCCTTTTTTAGAAATTACAGCCATTTTCATATTTACACCCCATTTTGGTGGCTCATAAATAATGCAACAAAAAAAAAACATTATTGCAAACACAAATATTGCCTTTAATGTTTGTATGAAAGTCTTGAACACATGGACATGACCAAATGCTGAGTTTCCTTCCTGAAGGTGCTTTCCCAGGCCCTTAATGTCTTCAGTCTTGTCTTTTGTAAGTGAAAGGCATGCTCTATTGGGTTGAGACCAGGTGACTGACTTGGCCAGTCAAAAATGTTACATTTCTTTGCCTTTGTAAACTCTTACAGTAGGTAGCTTTCATTTCATGTTTTTGGTCTTTATTCCTTTGTCATTTTTGTAGCATTTGGCCAAATCTGAGCATATCTGATCTGAATGTAACCTAATTGTATAGCTGAAGGTCATCAATAAACATCAGTAACCCAGTCTTATGGGCATCCCTATATGATATAGCACTGCCTCCAACATGTTTGACAGATCTTTGGATCATGAGCTGTTGTTTTCTTCTCCATACTTTTTTCTTCCCACCATTCTGATATAAGATCATTTTGATTTTATCTAGAACTGGGAAGGTTTTTTAAGTGTTTTCTGGCAAAGTCTCATCTCGCATTTTGCTTCTTGAGCATTACCAGTAGTTTGCATCTTGCTGTAAAGCATCTGTATTTACTTTCCAAAGCCTTTTAAAGTTCTTTGATTGTAGACTCAGGATGAGTCCTAATGAAGGCCTGCTTCACTTGCTTAAATACTTCTTTAGACCTCATGTTGATTGAACAGCTACCAAATGCATCACTTAGAACCACCTCAAGGCCTTGTATCTGCTTGATTAGTCATGGAGTAACAAGGGAACAGGCCCCGCCCACCAGGTTGCATTTCTTCAATTCATTATGAGCCACCATTAATGTGTGTGTTCAGTGTGGTGTACAGAGGCCAAATGACAAAAAGTTAAATTGTTTCAATATTAATAAAACTGAGTGTATGTGTAAGAACTTTCTTCACATGATTAAATGGCCTGTGATTATGATGTATTCAAGACGGCCATTGCAAAAGTTAAATCAGCGTCTTTTTCATTCTTCTCAGTTTTCTTTCTCATCGTGATGAGTTTAGGGTTCCTCACTAGGGTGTACATGAGAAGCCAGCGAGTGCGCACTCTCAATTGCACAGGAGGCTCTGAAAAACAGGAGTCAATAAAATGTGTATAATTACTGGATGGTCAGTACTGTAGGGTTAGCAGCAGATAGACCGTTTACAACAAGGTGAAGGTCAGGGTTATGAGGAGCTACTGTGTTACGATGTTCAGCTACACTAATACACATCGCAGCATTAAAAGTGCAGCATCTGTACATTCGTAAATCTTGTTGCACTGCGTAAATAGATAGTCACCTGAGTTTTTTAAAGTCTCGTCTGCTGGATCACACTGCAGTGAGTGTTTTTGCAGCAGGTGACAAAAACAGATCAGAACTGGATTACTGTGATGATGATCTGCTATGATCATTCCCACCCAGGTACAGTAACCTGAGAAATGATGAAATAAAAACAAATGAAGGAAAATTCATGGTAATACTATTGTGTAAAGTATTCATAAGATACAGTAAATTGCACAATGATGTCATATTGCTATGAAAGCTAAAGAGATCCCCTAAAGAGAGCCTATATCAGCGAGAGACGACAGCAGACACAATCAAAACGCTGGAATTAATAAGGTTTGGTCATACTTGCGTCAAATTTCTGGAAGCCCTGTGGCATTAATGCTCTTTCGATACGCGGAAGTAACATCAACCCCACGACGGCACTTTTGAGTACGCGCATCACGCAGCTCATTAAGCCCAAGATCATGTTAAAGAAGAAGAGGAAGTAGTTGAGGTTGTGGAAGATCTTCCTGTGGAGAAGGGAAAGAGTAGTGAACAGGAAGTGGAAAATTCTGGACCGGAGTTTCAGCACATTCATAACGATTCTTTGGAAAAATCTATTAGTTAAAATAAAACGGAAAAAAAAACACGTTTGCATTGTTTACGATTATTGATCTCACCTGTTGTCTAGTGCTAACGGCTTTTCTTTATCCAGGGGAGATTTTTTATCTTGCAGGAAAAATATGTGGATGAAAAGGCGCTGAAGCGTCATTACAACCAGCATAATGAAGAAATTCGCCCTGTTTCCATACAAATACAGGAACCAGTTATAGGACTGCAGTTATAGATCCACTTAAACGTTCACTGTGAACCGAGTTCTAATAAATGAAACATTTTGATTTGTTTTGTCTGGTTTTAGATAGAACATATAACAGTAAGATTTTAAAACAGTTAAAAAACACTATACTTCCCACTATCCTTACTTTTTTTTCACCTAAAGTTTTTCTCTTGTTATCTGACCGGACTGCGTTCTTAAAAACGTGACCTACAGTATATTTCAGGAAGTGAACGTTACTATAAGTGTTAGCAAATAACAGACAGCAGCAATACTGTAAGTTGTTTTGGTTTCATAAACATTGCTAGATTGATACACTATAATAAAATGAGTCTTTAATGGACTAATGGAGTTTAACTTACATAACGATCATCAGGTTAATCAGCCAGGGAAGAAACCCTTTAGTCTGTATGGGGTATATAACCAAATACACAAACGCCATGCCACCGACAAACATCGCCAAATGTACGAGCAAGTAACCTGAAAAGCAACAGGAAACAATATCATGTAGAAGGATACAAAAATATGTCAAAATCCATTAACTTCTTTCCATTTTTGTAATTATGATTAACATTTATCAGTGCACTTACCCCACAGCGTGAAGGCAATCTGAAAGCCAGGGTACTTTAAAAGCCCACACTGCAGAAGAGATAACACTAGTCATTTTAATCAGCAGGTACAATGTGCTCAACATGTTGTTTAACTTCATGTCTGTGTATCAATTCATTTCCTGTTAATTGTTCCTCATTAATGCTTTCAGCTATTTTCTGGTCGTTATCAGGCGCATGCACTTCCCTGTAATTACTTCTTCTGTTATTATATCTATCATTGGTGCATATCAGGTTCACTGATGTACTGATGAAAGTGTTTTATACAACGTCGGACTAATCAAACATTCAGTTTCACAACTGACCACTAGGGGCTGGCTCCAAAATCGAGTCCTATATTAAACTTTACAACATGGTACATGGTACCAAAAATAGCAAGTTTCTATAGCTAGAATTTGCATTTATGACAATTGTATAGGGGTAAATTTTAATGTAAAAAAGTGATATTAAGTTATGTAAACATGTTCGTAACAGAACAGCCAGGATCTATTTGTTCTGCCCATTTGTGGATTAACTGGAGGTTTGTGACCATAGCACCCACTGTTAAGCTTTAGCTCACGGGTGGCATCATGGAGGCCTTGATCAGATCATATACAGTCTATAGTAATAATCTACACTGTCAGGATAAAAAAATATTACAACAAGAAGAAGAACCTGCGCATCACCACCATCATCAAGAAGGTGCAATACTTCCTAAAGTTTAACGAAGCAGCTGCTGATGAACTTCTAATTCATCCAAAATATCCTCACCACACTGACCTGAACTAGTCTAACAAACAAAAAAGCATGCACTCACTCACCAAACTAACAGCAGGAGTCGGGTTATACTTCCGCGGTAAGTATTTTTTCTCTCCGGCCCACACTGATTTGATGTGCTTCCTGTCAATTAAATAATGCATAAAAAGTATAGTTAATTATACAAATGTATTTGGCTTTAAATATAAAATTATTCATTAGAAGATATAAATCTAGAATATTTATGACATTGTGCATTATACAGTATTAATGGCTCATTTTAACATAGTAACAGTTAATTTACTGGGATTCTGTATGTTTGATATTCAGTTGATTTTTGTGTGTGTACCTGTAAAAAACCAACACAAGGATAATGTGGATCACAGATGAAAATGTGCCACAGCCGGAGGACACGTACCAGGTGTCTGACACGAAAACATGCACAATTTAATGAACAAAAATCAATAAATAATGTTAGCTGTTTTGAAAGCTTTTGAGTTTATAAAATCTAATTCAAATTAAATTCAAATTCTATTTGTCACATACACAATTATAAGTGCTTACAGTATACAACCGCCCATAACCTTAAAAAACAAGATTATCAATAAAGAATAAATTATGAGAATAAAATATAGAAAAACTTCAGCTGGACAAAAAATAGATGATATGGCTGTACACATATGGAAAATACAAGAAATAGAATTTAAATAGAAATGTAAATATGCATGAATGTAAAGATATAATGACCATAAATGTGCAAAAGTGTGCAAAAATGAAATAGAAACGTCTAGACTGAGTGCAAATGTGAAGGAATGAGTAAATGTGTAACGTCCATAAATTGTCCCTAAATGTCCATAAGGTGCCGTGTGCAAAAAAGTGTTATTCCTGTGTGGCGTTGAAATGTGATTTTACTGCTGTACTATTTTAAGTAGTAAAAAGTGTAAAAGCAAATGAGATCCTACACTTGGCATAGTTCAGGTGTTGGATGAAGACAGTTTGGTTGAGAAGGACACTGAGGTATTCGTCATACAGTTCAGATGAGAGAGTGACGAAGTAAAAAGTAATGACCTGCTCCAATAGCACCATCTACAGGACAAAATACAGACTGGGTTAGGGTTAAACCCCCTTAGCCACCCCCCATCACCCAACCCCCCCCCCCCACACACACACACCCTACCAAGTACAAACTGAAGAATGAGAGCACGACGGTGGTGATCATCCTGTTGGGGAATTTAAAGTACGGATCCCATTCATACACTTTCCTTTGGAACCAACTCTTCTGCACAGACCTGCAGCGTAACACAAAACGAGGCTTAAACAGCTCTGTGCACGTTTCTGCACGTGTGTGAGTGAATATGTGAGTATGTACCTCTCAGACGGCCGTCGCAATAATCTCTTTACATAATCTAACTGCTCCTTCTTCACTTCCTCCTGCAGAAGACACATCATTTACCCCAAACTGCACAACGAATGGTGAACGTGACACCCAGGACTTGTTCAATTAATGCTTTTCTCACCTGTCGTTTAAGTTTCTTTAGGCGGATCAGAACATCCTTCACCATCTGAAATCCAAACCGACACATCAGCAGCCCCAAACACAGTAACTGTGGGACATCTAGTAACTACACACACACACACACACACACACACACACACACACACACGTTTTTGTTATGCAAAATAAGTGGTTTAAATATACAAAAAATATACAAGACAATAGATCAGGGTTTCATGTTTAATGTAGAACACAAGCATCTTTGGTAGCAAACTCAAAGCTTATTTATAGGTGAGCGAAAGTATAAGGTGAGAACAAATGGTTCTAAATAAACCGAAAGTAAATAGCGATTAGTATTTGGTTATAGACCCCTCGCAGCTTCGTACAGCTGTGGCTGGTTTAGGATGTTTCACCTTTCAGTCTCAATCAACATGCTTACTTAAGTTAGGGTTTACTTTATAATTGGGTTAAAATGACATCGGTACATTTTACTCATATTATAGTGGATGCAAAGCGTCCTGTGTGATCTAGAAGCAATAACCTGTGTTCTGTACAGTGATTTATTATTAGCTCTACATACAGGACGCCGCACTTACCCACTCATAGTCTTGGAAAAAGGCTTTTAAACCACCTTTGTCTGCTGTTGAGTTACTGCACCAGAGTAACTCAAGCAACTGCACAATGAACCTAAAACACACACACACACACACACACAGGAATCTATCTGTATTATATATATATATATATATATATATATATACACACACAGATAGATAGATAGATAGATGGATAGATACATATTTGTGTGTGTGTGTGTGTGTGTGTACCAGAAGATTGAATACAGCAGGCCCAGAACTCCTCCCAGCAGTTGATGTGGTGTTGATAGGCAGGCAAATAATGGCATACAGGCGATGCCCACCTTCAGTGCTGCCAACATGTACACAAATACTAACACACACACACACACACACACACACACATACACACACACACACACACACACAGAAAATGTCACTTGTCCACGATCAAGCAGGCTGTTTATAACCTCTCTTTTCTTTTTTTAATGCTTGCTCCTTGTGTTCCCTTTCAAAGTTACACTCGATGCTGCATGAATGCGCTATGGGAACGTTTCCTCGTGACCGGTTGTGAAGCACGTGTGTGTCAAACACGGCAAATATTTTGGCTTATACAGTATAACCTCGGTCAGGTGACGTCAGCCGATGAAGTGCACTAAGCTTGCGGGTTATAAATAGGAGTAAACCGGAAACATCCTCAGATCTTTTTGTCTTCAGGATCCACTTTATGAGTGTGCGTGTGTGCAAGCACTCAGACACGAGTCCGTCCCTCCGCGTAGAAGAATATCTCACTGAGGGCAATCTCCTCGCTTTCTGTTTTCAGTGTTTGAGGAAAGAGCACGCTATCCTCGGGCTTGAGGGAGCAGGTAAGTATCGTGATTTCTCCCTATTAAAGTCCCTCGCGCTCGGCTCACCGCTTTTAAAATGAAACCGCGGCACATTTTTCGTGTGCATATCTGGCAGAATCGAGTGGGCGGAAGAAACTTTCTCTCTCGCCTCTGCCGAGATAGAAACTATCATTTCAGAGTGCTCCTCTAATGATGAGCGAGCGTATCAGTTGTTATTAGAGATGGTAACACGCGCGGTCGAACGCGTACACCTTGATTCGCTGTAAAAAATAAATAAATAAAAAAAATCCCCCAAACACTCAAAGTTAGACCACAGGTTTCTGTCTGGTGGCGGAGGAGGGGACTCAATGATGACCCCTTCTGTTCCTGGCGACCTCCATGAGTTAACTCTTTCATGGAATAAGCCGTATTTATCCCGTGTTTTTGTGCTATTGACATTGATTTGTTCCGATGTCATTGATAAAAGCGCGGTCCTTTATGATGATTTCCTTCCTCCCATGTTTTAGGATACCGAACATCTAACACACCCATGTAGCTGAAGTGTAAAAATTTGTGCACCTTCTAGAGAGGCCGGCAGCAGGAAACCTACTGCTAGGTATGTCTCTTTAGGTACGAAGCACTGTGGAGGACCAGCACCCTCAGGAGGCCATGGATCAATCTCTGCCATCACTGGTGTTTCGGAGAGCAGCAGTTTCTAGTGAAACGTTAGGTGTTTGCTTACTTAGGACGAACATCTAACCCCTGTCTAATCTTACATATCATAAGTTTCACATAGGATTACCCTAAAGGAGATTAAGGGTCTCATGGCAGCTTCCAGTTTCCACAGCGATACCCTTAGACCTTCTGCACTTGAGATCATTCCAGTTGTGGCTAAAAGCCAGGGGATTTCGCCCAAGGGCCAATCCCCTGAGGCAATAAGGGTTACGCGCCGAGAGCTTTGTACCCTCTCTATGGAGCTAGCGCCTCGGCATCGACATGTCACCCTAGCTCACCTTGTTTTCTTTAGGATGGGGTTTCAACACCACGAAAAGTGTTCTCTTTCCTACACAAAGTATGACATTGTCATGTGGGATCCAACAGCAATGCGGGCACAGCTGTCTCCTGCATGCATCGAATCCATTTTTAACACTCTAAAGGAGTTCAAGCTAGTCCAGGAAGTAACTATCACCATTTTCAGTGGTGGTTAAGTGCCGGATTTCATCCAAGGGCCAGTCCCCAGAGGCCATAAGGGTTACGCGCCAAGAGCTTTGTACCCTCTCTATGTGGTTCAGACCCTCGTCCTTGACTCTGGGTCCCACTCTAGGTCCGTGTTGTGGTCGCAAGCTAGCAACAATCTAGTTGTTCTCGAAGCCTCTGTCCTCCGCCATTACAGAACCGGAGCAGTAAGACTTCATTCACTGTGTCCAGTTCATGCTCTTCAAAATTTACAGCACACCAGCGCACTAGCCAGTGGCGTAAATCAGAGCAGGTTTTCATATGTCATGGGAGATGCTAGTGCCCTAGCCTATGAGGCGCATGGCACACTTCGCCTCTAGTGATTAGGGCCCATTTGACCAGGAAGCTTTCCTCATCAGATGCTCCAGCTAGAGAGGCTCCCAAGTGTGTCATGCAACAGGTTGCCTTTTCCGAAAGACATTCATCAGGCTTCATAGTTGGGGGCCAGGCTCGCGGGTCCTCGAGTCAGCATCCCAAAACTATGTCTAAGACTCCTTGGGGGAACTGTACACACCACACAACCCTGGGGGTCCAGACACTTGCAGTGTGGCGGAGTGGGTATTCTCGTTCCCATAGCGTTTTCACGCAGCATCGAGTTTGAAAGGGGACGTCTTTTGAAAGGGAACGTCTCGGGTTACTTTGCTGTAACCCTGTTCCCTGAAAAAGTGGGAACGAGATGCTGCGCTTCAATGCCGCACTGCAGTCGTGACTGGACATCCTTCAGACAGGATTGACCTGAGGATGTTTCCGGTTTACTCCTATTTATAACCCACAGGTGCACCTCACCAGCTGACGTCACCTGACCAAGGTTATATAAGCCAAAATATTTAGCTTGTTTGACACACACGTGCTTCACAACCGGTCACAAGGAAACGTTCCCATAGCGTTTTCACGCAGCACCTCTTTCCTGCTTTTTCATGTGCTTTACTGTTTGCCTTCATAATGTGGTTTACTGCGTGCCTTTTTGACTTCTGGAAACCTATTTTATTTTTGTTTTGCCTCTTTTATTTGGGACTTTATATTATTCTTTGATTTGATTCCTGTTTAGTTGATCTTCAAAGACAGAGATGTCACTGTGGATATGATTGTTTACTGTATACTGACTGACCTGGCGAATGCCGCATTTAGAATAAAGGCACACTGCAGAGAAATCCTGCATAACACGCTCAACCACTTTCATCACTTAGATGACATACTAAAATTTTTTACCTTAGTCATGTGTCATGGCGTGCGCCTGTAATAGGCGTGCGCCCAAATCTAATAACGCTCCTTGCTCATGCCGAAGCTTACTCTTTGGGAAATAGGCATGGCTGATGAGATATCTTCATTAATGATGCTGGGCTTCTCCCCATGCTATAAAACACAGCAGGGACTGTAGCTCAGGGTCTGTTGGCCTACTTGGACTTACAGATGTGGCCATTAACAATGCACGCCTTTTTCCGTGAAATCCCACGAGCAACATTCGGGAATTTAAATAAATGTGCTGTGCTTCACTGAATATCTGCCAGATGGCGCATGGAAGGACTTTATCTAAAATCCAGAACAAGTACAACGAAGAATTGTGTATAATTATAATGTTTCATGTAAGCAAACATGAATTTTATTTTGTTTTACAATAGATCTTCCATGATGAATGTGTGTCTATGTGTTTCATATTATGTTTATAATGATGAAATGTGATGCCCAAAATTGTGCTTAAAAATCATAATACAAATGAAGGGCTTGAGGCTTTTTTAATAATAATCATGCTTTATTGCACTTGCATTCTTAATAGACAGATCTGTACTAAGCTGAGTGTGTGATGGAAGCGTGCAAAAACGCGATAGAGCGGCATTCACACAGTGCAACAGAACGAGCTCCAGGGACTTCTAATAGGCGAGTGTAAGGTGCTTTTGATCTTCGCAGCATGGACAGCCACGAGTTCACTGCCAGAGTAAGCTTTTTAACTCTCACATGGAGCTGGATTCTCGTGAATCTGCCGCCAAGGAGGAAAAAGCCACAAGGACATACACATCACGGCCATTGTTCCCAGCCAGGGAAAGCCGCCCAGCGCCCGGCTGCGCCCACAGAAAGAGCTGGGAGGGGCCGGTCTGAGCATCCCCAGAGAGCAAAGCCAGCACGAGCAAACTGCACAAAAGCTGTCCACGTGGCCCCATTATGCCACTCTGTCCGAGGCCACTGATCACCAGCATGTCC
Source organism: Clarias gariepinus (assembly GCF_024256425.1). Taxonomy (NCBI): domain Eukaryota; kingdom Metazoa; phylum Chordata; class Actinopteri; order Siluriformes; family Clariidae; genus Clarias; species Clarias gariepinus. The sequence goes on from NC_071119.1 coordinate 1,711,652, forward strand.
CCCAAGCCAGCAGAGCACTGCACACCAGACTTGCATGTGCTCATCACATTTTTCTTTCCCTTTCTTTTTGTCCTCCCTCCTTTAACCTTTTTCTTCCCAATTTTCCTCAAATAAATGACCCTTTTTTCCTGTGATACCTTGTCTTGTGTTTGTGCTTTATGGTGGCGCCTGTGCAAAACAAGTTGAACCCATTACACATGCCCAGCAAGTCTCTCAACAACTTTTGTGGAACTATTGCACAGAGACCATAGAAATGCAAGTTTTACAAAGGTCTTCTTCTTCTGGTTCAGAGTTTATAGATAAACCCCATGAAGCACTTTACCCACACACTCTTCTGTGAAAAAATCCAGCCCTTCACTAGATGTTCAGGGAAAACAGGAAAGGACCAAGTACTGACCTTTGTGGTACACTAGTAGGGAGTCTGCATGGGGCAAATGTGAATCCCCTCTATGTCACCTTACTGTATATGACCTATCTTTTAGGTAGGGAGCAAACCGTTGTTTTGCCGTGCCACAGACTTCAATGCCTGCAAGAATAGACAAGAGAATCACATGGTTCACTGTGTAAAATGCAGTTGAGGTCCAGGAGGGTGAGGACAGATAACAGTCCAGCCAATCTATAGCAGCATAGAGCCTCTCGGTGTCTCTGTGGAGTAAGCTGCTTTGAATCCAGTTTGGTTGGGATCATCGGGGTTGTTCTGTGAGAGATGAATAGACATTCGTTTGTAAACATTCCTTTTAAGAATTACTAGGCGATAGATCCAGATGCCTGCTGGATCCAGAAAAAGTTTCTTGAGTATGTGAGTAACCCTTCCCTTCTTAAAAGCAGCAGGAACATAAACAGATGATATGGCATGGTTAATGATGGTTGTGATGGAGTTGTTTGGGTGGAAAATCCAGCTTAGGAAGGGAAGGAAATGTCCTGAAGTTCTGCTGTAAAGGTTAGGTTGGTAGCAAAAGTCTAGCTGATTGCTGCTATTTTTCTGTCATAGAATATGGCAAAGACATTAGTAGTCTGTTTCAGTGAGTATCCAGGGACAAGTTGTACCCTAAATCTCATTAAGAGGAATTTTGCCAGATCAGCAAAGAGGCTGATACACAGGGATTTAATGGAGCTTGTATCTCTTGCACAAAGATACAAAGGAAGTCCTCAATTCATTACCCATCTCAAATGACATAAGTACAAAATATCATTATATAACAGTACCAAGCACCTATCAAGGTATTTTTAATGTTATTAATACTTTATAGATTCTCCAAGGCATGCCTTTCGATCCAACAGCTTAAGGAAAAATGCAGGTAGGGACCCAACTCAATTTTTTTATATGGATGAAAGGTCTGCATAAACTGCCATTCCTCCCATTTGTTCAATGTGCTGTAAAGGGTCAAGCCATCTAGACCAAACCTACCTTCCATGTTTCCCCACCTCAAACTCATTGTCACCAGCCCCTTTACCTATTATTTGTTTACAACATCTTAATGATGGCCATTTGCCTATCACTTGTGTAGTGTGGTGGTATATCTAGTATAGTACTTGAAGGCCTGGGAGTGTAATGGTCTAGAAGAACCCTCCTCCAATGTCATCATGATCATGATCATTGGCCAGGGCCATGCCAGGAGCTGTTCCTAGGAGGATACAGGGTGTTGTTGGGGCAAGGTTCTGTTAGGAACATATCCTTTAGATGCTAACTGGAGTAATTCAGCATTTGTATATTTAAATCTTGTCATTGTCTGTAAAGCTTTTCAGTCATCCATGTAAAGTTATCTGAAAGTTGAGTCATGTCAGCTGGACTACTTTGTTGTTTTGTCAAAACATTTGACTACACATCTAAGTAGCTTCTTCAGTCGGAGGAAAGTAGGTAAGATTCCCTCCCTGCTTGTATATTCCAGGGTAAAGGATCCTCTTTTAATTTGATAGGTGAACAATGAGAAGGGGGAGTCCTTAGAGACTGGGGAGAGAGGTTTGTTATTAAGAAGGTGCAAATATGGGGAATCTTAATAAATCCCCCTAAACTGAAGAAGCTACTTGGATAATGAGTAAAATTTTTCGAACTAACAAGAAAAAAGTTCAGTTGGCATGACTCAGCTCTCAGAAAACTTTGTTATTGTTTTCACTTGTTCCGTATTTATCTATCCTTGGCTTTGTTCATAGCTCTTGCCATCATGTAAGTAGCAAGTGCCTGCCTTTAACTGTTGTTACGAAGTAAACTTATTTGTTCAATGGGTGGATTTATTTATTTATTATTATTATTATTATTTATTTTTTATTTTTTATTTTTATTATTTTATTTTTTTGCATTTTTGTTAAATCTATCTGGAGTAAAACCTTACTTTAAATTTCATCCTCTATCTGTGTTTTCTGGAATCTCTCTGCATTAAAGTTCAGCATAGCCAGTGGAGAAGTTGTTCGTTGATGAGACATCATTAATGTCACCCAAGTGTGATCCTGTCCAGGGTCACCAACTCTTACAGGAGTGTTTATTTTAAAGAAAATCACCACAAGTACTCTTTTCAAGCAAAAAAAAAAAAAAGAAATCTCAACAAATAAATTGTCATATCATAATTAAAAGGTATAACAATAATAGAAGTACTAGTCATAATACTGAAAGTGTGTGTTAAAGTGTGTGTTGTACCTGATAGATAAGATGGCAGTGTAAAGGGAAGTGGGTTGGTGATGCCCAAGATCAGACTGACCATGTTTTGGACCACAGAACCAAAAACTAAGGCGAAGAACCACCGGGTGTCCGTTGTGCTCGTAAAGTCCACAGGTCTAACACACACACACACACACACACACACACACACACACACACACACACACAAAGAATTCATTAAAAGCTGATTTTCTGTATCGTAGGTGGAGTCAGAGGGGATGAAGCTTGAGGTTGTCACAGCTTGTAATGAAACTCACACCACGACTCCAAACCGGCCACTTAGACATGGCACTTTCCTCTCACAGGCGCAAGTCCTCTTTCTGCGCTCTACAAGTGCCAACAGTAGTATAATTACCGCCTACACACACACACACACACACACACAGATTTAACATAAATTACATTAAATGTATTTACATATACACCCTCAAATATTTAAAAAGATCAGTTTTATTTAATATTTACTATGTTTTTTTAGTTAAAAATTATTTTTGTTTACGTGCATAAATAAATTACAGTGTTTTTTTGTGGAAATTCACAAACGCTAAACATTTCTGCATACAAGAAAATAATCTCCGCTAGGGTGTTCTATCTTTAAAACTGATAGATCTAATAAAGAGTTTTAAAAAAGTGTGTTCAAGTCAAAGTGGGACTTTTGACAGAAAAACAGAACACCGTTATGAGAGTAAAGACGTCCTGGATTTCTCTATGTAATCCCCTGCTACACTAATGACTTATCCTAGTATTTTTCTAGTGATTGGATACCATCAAGGTAGAAAGTTTTCTCAGTAGACCAAACCCATGATTATATCATGTGCCAGCTTCATGTCTGAGACGCCGGCCTCCCTGGAACTCCTTTAATAGCCCAAACATGTGGGAATGGCATGAAGCGAGGTCAGTACAGGAGAAGTGGCAATAACTCCTAGCCATGTGCAAGTGGTGATGGTGAATGATTTATAAATGAAACAGTTCGTACAGACAGATGTGCCTTTTCCACAAGTCGGTGAAACGTTATCTGTTGATTTTTACGGATCAGGTTTTCCACTCACACATGCGTACAGGAATGAGGGCAGTAGGCTCAGCGCCATCATTCACATTCTTTAAAACATTTCAAATGTTTTATTGGGGCTCTTCTTACGGTATACTGTGCTTGGGGTGTTCTTTAAATGTCAATTACCTTTAAACCTTCATTCACCAGACATTTCATTAAAAGTCCCAGTTTCACTTGAACACCACTTGTATATTTGTCCATAGCAGGTCTACTCTAGAATTTTATAAAATATTGTATTCAAGAGGTACTTACAGCGGGTATCAGAGTGACATTCAGAAAATTCTGGTCATAGTTCTCACACTCGGGCTTTATAATTGTCTCATTGCTTAAAATGTAGATGTGGGCGGGAGAAAGAGAGAAACATTTTTATAAATACTATATAAGGAAGCATTTAAGCTGTGAAATATTAAGTTATACACATTATTCATTATTATTATTAATAAAATATTATATTATATATTAATAATGTAATACTTATAGTTACTGACATGACTTTAAATATAAAATCATATTTCTAAGTTATTATTAACAGTTATTATAAGCTGTGGAACAGAACCTGATATCAGTAGAGTTTTCATCAACTGGGATAAAATCTGTGAATGAATCCTGGTGGGAAAAAAAAGGAATGCGTGTAAAAGAGAGATAGAGAGGTGAAGTCTACAGCCCTTAAGTGTTCATTCTGTGTTCTTGTACTATTTTCATATTTCATTTACATTCATGGTATTAGGAGAAGGCCGTTATCCACAGCGATATGCAGAAGAAGAAAAAAAAACCTTGGAACAAATTTTTACCAATACCAGTTTCTATTTTATTTATTTATTTATTTATTTATTTTTATTGGGGGAGAAGGAAAAAGAAGTGAGAAGGGACTCTCTGTCTGAGGATCTGTTTAGTGTCAGCCAATGCACATATTTAAGCTTCTGGCCGGGTGTCCTGTGTCCTGGGTAAGAACTGGCATTCGAAACCACAGCTGTCATTAGCACAATAGAACCAGGACGGTATTTGAATTCATAGTAAAAAGCACAGGACCATTTATGAGATGATGTCATCGCCCACACCAGCTCGTCCTGACTGATTATACGTTTTACTTATGTCAAAGGAATTCAATCAAGATAAATGTAATTAATAACTAATACATCCTAATAAGCGGTGCATGGGTTAGCTGATCCTGATCCTGAGCTCGGTTTCATTCGGGTCTCACATGCGCGTGTGGGCTTAATTTGGGCTCGCGGATTCTCACCAACTCCTTCATTTCCTGATCAATATAACTATAGCTATAACACTATTCACACTGATAGGACGTATGGAGGCTTTGTTACAGCCCCAATCCCCAACTCCCCCTTTCCAATAAACACACACACACACACACACACACACACACACACACTCACACACACACACACACACACACTTTTGCATAGCCAAATGACCCAAGCTCAACATCATACCAAGAACTCTGGAGCTGTAAGGTGTGACCTCCTGCACTTAGGAGCATTAGTTTCTACAGTATGTCAGTAGTTTATCAGTTTAAACTTAAATATTACAAAAGATAAAAAAAAAAAAGTAAAGATCTAAATTGTGAATATAATAAAAGTGGATCTGCATTGCTCATGTTTGTATCATTGTTTTAAAATCAACAGTATTGTATAACAATAGATCAATCTGAAATCTTGGCTCAATTTGATTTAATGATCTTTAAACAATTTAATGATCCATCAGAGATTTGACATGTTTTTGACAGCTAGACCTTCCGTTTAGCTCATATATAGTATACTGTATTACATATTGGCAGATCTTGACTTTGTCTTTATTGTTAACATAGAGAAGGTCACTGTCAGTCAAATGATGCTGGTTTGTTTAACATCCAGTTTAAATTGTCCATTTCTCTATATTTAAAATCTATATATAAAAAATATGTTCTTACTTTGTTTTTCTATCTGTTTGTTCATAAAATGCAGTCGGAACAGGTTAAATATAAAACAAGACAAATAATTAGAATTGTTAAATAGGATGAAACTTGCTTTTAGTAACATAACACACACACACACACACACACACACACTGCCATTTTGGAAATGATGTCATTGGTAAACAAATGCATAGACTGTCACAGAACTGTACCAGGATGTTCATTAGATGTCAGTTATGGACTTCATGGGATGAAATGAATCACAAATGAAGTTGAATGAGGTACTTCCCAGTACGATGGTACATTTCCAGTGTAATCCTTTATAGCGTCGGTTTAAACTGGATAGATTTTGCTTGTTTTTTTAAAAGTAAAAATCTTGCATGTGGAAGTGATTTGTTGTGTATTTCCTTTGTTATTTACAGTATTTAAAACAACAATTTCTGTGGGAATTTAAAAGTAAAATAAATAACCTAAACTGATATTTATTGCGAACATACAGGAGGTCACTGTGAGCTGATAAAAGTTGATTTTACTGTATAAATTGTATTGTATATTTAATTTTATGGCTGCGACTGTATATTATTTTTAATTCTCTACGCTTTAAGGTGTGTCAGGCCTTTAAATACACTGCCATTAAATAGACACTCGCGTGCAATAGATATTTGTGACGTGGGCGAAACTGCACACAATACAGTACAGTGTAAACTTAAGACTATATATAAAAGTGTGTTTTCTTTGGTGAAGATTAACGAGAAACTCTCTGTCAGTGTTGTTTGCTCTGCGGGAACATAAAGCATACCTTTCCAGGTGCAGTCGTCATCAGCTAACGTACAGTAAAAGCGTTTTTATCATATTGAGATCATTTCTGTAAACATTCGCATTACAGGCTATAATTTAATTGTCATCTGACATGAATAGATTATAATACAAAATGTTGTATCCAGATGTGCTGATCCAGTTCACTTTTAGATTTTATTCGCTGATCTGAAGTTACTCTGCTCGCAGAATGCTGATTGAACCGTCTCAACCGAATCGGAACGCATTTAAGACTTACATTATCCATGTGCTCAGGTGTCCGGAAAAAGAGAACAAGCCTTTAAGATTGAGGAGGAAAAATACGTTCTTCAATTTTCCAAGATAAGAAAATAAAGAAACCCTTGTACTCCGTTGGAGGCAACGTGTGTGTGTGGGTGTGTGTGTGTTTGTGTGTGCAGATCTCAGAGTGAAGTGAAGAAAAGTAGAAAATAAAAGGGCACGTTTAAGCAAACACGAGTAAAGGGTGTGTCACTCCCACACTGCCACCCATTTTCCCATCATGTATGACTACATTCCATGATTCCATCACGTATGACTATCATACATTTCTTCTCTCCATCATGCGTGACGACCTTCCTACTAGTAGAAAATAAAAGGACATGTTTAAGCAAACACGAGTGGAGGGTGTGTCACTTCCACACTGCCAACCTTTTTCCCATCATGTGTGACTACATTCCTTTATCTTCACATTGCAGTGTTCATGAAATGTTCACAGAGAGAATGGATTCTTTATCAAGACAGTAAAGAAATAATATTAATACAGTGTTTTAAATCTATTCCTTTATCTATGCAGACAAATCTGAAAAAAACACACACAACTCTCTTATGGAACTATCCTATAGGAACACTTAGAAACACTTAGGCTGTGCGAGAGAAAACAACTTCAGCTGAACATTCTCATACAGTAAATGTTTCTCCAGCTACCTGAATTACATGTAGAGATGAAATGTCTTGATGGCGTACTCACTAAGGGAATGTGAACAGTGTTTATGTGCAAAATCAGGACTGGAGTGTTGATGGATTCTGGAGTGCTTGCTTCTGCATGGTTTTATGGCACAAGAAAATGCTGAACCTTCTGAAATCTTCTTTAATAAAAAGATCTTGGGGCAGACCTAATGATTTGATATAAAGAAATAGCTTCAGCATCATGGAGTAACCATGCAATAGGGGTCTGTCAGTAATGGACTAACAGGATCACTTTGGTCGTAAAACGCTTGTTTTATTTCAGTGCTAAAGTGTTGAAAAGGATGTTTTCAGGATGTTTTCCAGACAGCTGTGAGCTTACAAATGCAGCTAAATGACTTCTTATTAACAAACCGTTCAAAGTAAACACTGGTACAAATGTCAGAGATGAATATACATCCAAAGATCAGGTGATGAGCAAACAGGTATGGACTGGGCTGGGCAAACACGCAAACACAACACAAAAGAAGCTCTGACTGACTCATATTTCATATCTAACCAAGCATAGAATGGGACTGAATTATTGTCTCAGAAGAACAAGATGTCAAACCTAACCTAACCTCAAAGAGGGAGAAAAATACTTATTTCCGTCTCCTTTTTTCTGTTGTATTTCTGGCAGATTAAACACATGACAAACGCAATCCTCTGTGCGCATGTTAAGAAAGTTCTATACTAATTTAATGTTTTGTGAATGGAACCACGCATCTCCACACTGAATGATTGAGATCAAACAAATCTTTTGTTTGTTGAATTTTTTCCCAATTTTTTCCCTAATTTAGTCGTGTCCAATTCCTCCCCGTCACTAGGGGGCTCCACATTAAGGCTACTACTACCATTCAGCCGGGAGGGCGAAGACTATCACGTGTTTCCTCCAAACCGCGTGACGTCAGCCAACCACCAGTGACGTCTTTTCTAACTGCTCGCTCACGCACCGTTAGGGGCGGAGTAACACACTCGGAGGAAAGCGCTAGCCGCTCCTTCCGCGTGCGCGAGCTCACAGACGCCCCTGATTGGCCGTAGAGCTGTGATTAATGTGGGAGGCCCTCATCAAACTAATTTTAATGATAACCCAATTAAGGATATCCTAAGAAAATATTAAAAATGCAGTTTTTTTAATGATGATTTCATTTATTAAGTAAAAAAAAAACCTGCCTGACTCTATGTAAAAAAAAGTTGGATTAGGGTCTTTCTGAGAGTGAACAGAATATCAAGTGTGTGAAGTATAAGCACAGAGAAATAACGGTGGCCCAGAAAGGCAAATCATCTTTCCCGTATATGTGCATGTTTTTTCCCTTGTAAGTGTGTGATTTCTCCCGTTTGTGCGCAACTACTTTCTTCCGTATTTTGCAAGCTAAAAGCTAAAGCTAATGCACAAGGACGATGGTAGTGAGGTCAAAACACAACTGAACACGGAACGGTTCCGCTCCAGGACTATATATAAGGTTTATTATAGCGGGATTATGTCCAGGAATATAAGGTGAATTATAGCGGGGTAACGTCAACTACACACACTTACCAGCTAATGTTTAATATATAAAATGAATCAGATGTTACTGTTTTTGGCACCAATGATAACTTTGTAATGTCAGTTATTAAGGTGAATATAATCTCATTTAGACATTAAACACTGATGTAAACCATCAGCTTCATGGCGTCTCTGTGATAAACATCCACATATGGATTTATAAGCAAGCTAATATCACCGCTAGCGCTTAGCACACAGAAACTAGCTTGTTCATATATATTAGTATAATTGTGTATTTGGACACACATACATGATGTAAACTGTTAGCTCCATTGTTTCTGTAAAATGCCTGTCCAAATATAAATCTATAAGCAAGCTAATATAATTATGCTAAGCGCTACAGGTAGCTCACTAAAAGATAGCATAATGTTAACTGTTGCCTATCAACTATTGCTAATTATCCCTGAGCTGCTCCTGTTATGTGCTAAATGTTACAGATGGTTAACGAATTGTTGTATGTAGTTTATTGGAGCTCCTGAGTGCCATATAATGTACACTGCTGTATAATGTAGGGGTTTTATCATAGCTAGAGATCTTCTGAATAGTTAGTTATGTGCTTACACAATGTATGTAACAGTCAAGAAAAGGGGCTTTTGTTCAGGTTCTATCTATTCTAGTCATTAAAGTCATTAAATATATGTTTATACTCCTTATAATATGTATGATTGTGTGTTTTTCTTCTCACAGTGAACTGTGTGTAAATCATCAACTGCCTGTGTATCAGCTGATTTCTACACCAGCTTTACATCCTGAGCAGAAGGTGAGTGCTCAGAAGTATTCACCCCTCTTTTCAAGAACACCACTGAGCACATCTTAATCAGGGGACAGGGACACATTTCTCTTCATGAACAATGAAGTCTTTTTACTAGACACTTACATTAACCTGTCTTTATTTCTCCCCTGTTGTAGATTGTCGTGGAGAGGACGGACCCTTGATGCTCTGCCTTCTTGCACCACCAATACATACATGTATTTTATTAATTCGTAAATAAAGTGTTTAATGTAATTTCTAATTGAATATTTATTTCCAGTTTGCTTATTCTTTAGCAAAACAGTTAAAGTGCATGTAAAGCATTGCTGCAAATGACATTAAATAGAATCAGATGTTACTCCACTCTGTGTGAGGCTACAGGCTTATATACAGTATACATTACTGTACAACAGAATTCGAGGAGGGAAATTAAGATGCTTTAGACCAGTGGTTCTCAAAGTGTGTGTGGCGCCCCACTAGTGGGGAATACAGACATGACAGGTGGGGCGCAATGAACGGGAGGGAATTAGTGGAAAATAATTCATGCTTTCCTTTATTGACGATAAACATCGGAAAATCGAAACTAAACAATCACATGCAAAGAAATGGATCATTAATACAAGTAAATTAAAATTACATCAGAGAAAAAGTGGAACCATAGTGCAACAATAACGGTTTAACGTCGGCATGTTAAACATGTTAAACATGAGGAACAATATATAAGGAAACATTCGGTATTATGTATGTAATTTCATTTATTCCAATGTGTATGCTGTTTCTGTATTTTTTCAGGCAGTACTAGTCTGGCATTTCTAGTTGCCAGTGCGGTAACAAAGTTGCTTTTTGATCCTTCAGGCGCTGAACAGAAGGGAAGATCGATATCGTTCTACGCTTTTTGTTGGTGTGCGGCGTTTTGCGATGATCCCTAAATCACTCGTTGCGCTGTAGAGAATAATGGTGTTTATGATTTTAAACATGTATAATTTAAGGCGGATGGAGCTTAAAGACACTGTAGAGAGGAAATATATCTGGGTATCTTATTCACGGGTTTATTTACACAGCTATTGAATTCGGAGATGCGAATATTAAACTAACTTTACCGCGAACACAAACACGTGTTATGCGCTAAAATGGCCCCCTGCCACGGATTGCCCAAACCCCCCAGCCCCCAACACATACACACGTAAGCTCTATCAAATATTATATTAGGACATACATTCAAAGGTTTATTATTATCAAATAAATTATTACTATTATAATTAACCCTAGGCACGTGAGGGCCGTCGAGACGATTAATACAAATCCCCAAAAATGATTATTTTATGGCACATTTATTTTGCAGGGGTTTGTCAATGTACAAATAACAAATTATTTATCACAAATTACACTAAATAAATATTGTTTGTGGTGAAAAATTATAGGAAACGATTTTTATTATAAAATAAGCAATATAAAAATATACATGTTGTATATAAAAAAATATATATAATTTATATATTTTTTCCCTATACAACATTTTTTATATTGCTTATTTTATAATTAAATTCGTTTGTTATTTGTAATTTGTAAACCATAAACCTATGAATTTATGTTCTAATATATTATTTGAAAGAGATTATGTAGGGGAGGCAATCCGTGGCAGGGGGGGCATTTTAGAGCATAACACCGGGTCAGTAGCGTACTGTATGTAGTGAGCATAATAACATCAATGGATACATTTGTTACATGGACCACAAAAAAGCAGGTGATTCAGCATCATCAGCCTAATCAACCAAAAAGCCTATGATGAAGCCTATGTTGCGCTTGGATTCATGGTGGGGATGGTGGGGCAGAGGAGAGACCCGTGTGTGTTTTGTGTCTTAAACCGCTGGCAGCAGACAGCATGAGACCCAACAAAGTAGGAAGACAGTTACAGACAACGAACCCCAGTCACGTTAATAAGCCACTCGACTTCTTTGAAAGAAAGCTCTAGATAAGTGACGAAGTAAGTCTGTTATAACAATTGCACGTGTATTTTATCTGTTTTGAACTTGGTGTTATTTGATCTTATTGGTTTAGAAATTGATATTTCAATAAATAGTACACTTGGCCGTTTTCGTTATCATTTTGTTGACAAGTGGGGCTTGAAAATTCGCCCACCCCCTTAAGTGGGGAATGACAGAAAATGTTTGAGAACCACTGCTTTAGACAGAGGATAAGGAGGGGGGCGGGGGGGGGGGGGGGTGTACAGTACAATAGAAGCTGCTCAAAGTGGTAGATCTACTTTTTTCACCCCCACCTCTAATTGTGTTCCTTAGAGCACAGATATACATGGGGCATAAGGAGTTTTAGATCTGTATAATAATATTACCTTTAATGTGGATTAAAGGGAAGGCACATATGAAGGTGATTAGATAATCAACATGCTTTATATGATGTATAATATAATCAGAATTATATAAATATAATTATATAAATATAATTCTGTTATATAATTCTATCATTTATAATGAAATTCAGGATTACATTTAATACAAATCTGATTAACAATCTTTAAATCAATTAACGTATGTTTATTATAATTACTGCATTCATGACGATGCAGGTGCAAACCATGACTTCATGTGTTCCGAAGTGATCAGTGGGTGTGGCTAAGCGTCAGAGGACTTCCTGCTACAAGTTCCAGTGGACAAGTAGGATTTTAGGAGGACACGTTCCTTTCAGACCCTCCCACCAGCTCAGAGGCAAATGAAGAACTGCAGGATGTGTGAATACAGAATAAATCATTAAAAATTAAGAGATACAGAATTGTAAAGTCAGAATAATGTGACTGTATATTTTAGATTTTGCAAATAAAAAAACTTATTGTACTGTATTTACCCATGCGTGGCAGAAACAAGAGTTTGGACAGACTTGATGGTGTTTTTATTCCCTCTGTGTGCCGTCATGGCCCAGATGAAGCCATGCTTCAACTCCCCTCTGTTTGCATTCCAGCATTTTCTCCTCAGCAGGATTAGTTTAAGGTTCCTCAGCAAGGTGTACACAAGAACCCAGCGAATGTAACCTCGTTTTTTTTGCCAGAAATGCTAGAGAAAAGACTAAAATAAGAATGTGCAAAATGTGCTATTATTATTATTATTATTATTATTATTATTATAAACATTATTATTATTATTATTATTATTATTATAAACATTATTAGTATTATTATAAACATTATTAGTATTATTATAAACATTATTATTATTATTATTATTATTATTATTATTATTATTATTATCATTATTATTATTATTATTATTATTGATAGCTACCTGGTTTTGTATCCACTTGAACACTCAGCAGGATGTGTTTGACCAGCAGAGGGCAGAAACACACCAGAACTGTATTATTGTGATGATGATCTGTTATTATGCGAGGTCTCCCCATGACAAAAACCATCGCCTCTGTTAAACATCCCCTTACCATATCCATTTTTTTAGTCAATTTTAAAAAGAGGTTTATTTTTTTCATTAGACTTTGTGGCTTTACCCACATGATGGATGCAAAAGGGTCAAACATTTCATTTTAAATGCCATAATAGTAATCATCCCCATCCCCCCCTGGATTTATTTTATTTTTTTTACAATTCAACCACTGCTGATACATCATCACACCACTAAAGATTGTTATGGAAAGAGAGAATAATGAAAAGATGAAGTGAAGAATGATGGACTGTTGGACAGGTGTAGTTATGGTCAGATAGAGCGATGGTCTAATGGACAGACTGTGTAAAAGAGTGAGGGGCTGATGGACAGATGGCATGATGGAGTGATGAACTGATGGAGAGATATTGTGATAAATAGAAGGACTGATGGACAGATGGCATGATGGAGTGATGAACTGATGGAGAGATATTGTGATAAATAGAAGGACTGATGGACAGATGGCATGATGGAGTGATGAACTGATGGAGAGATATTGTGATAAATAGAAGGACTGATGGACAGATGAGGTGATGGAGTGATGAACTGATGGAGAGATATTGTGATAAATAGAAGGACTGATGGACAGATGGCATGATGGAGTGATGAACTGATGGAGAGATATTGTGATAAATAGAAGGACTGATGGACAGATGAGGTGATGGAGTGATGTACTGATGGAGAGATATTGTGATAAATAGAAGGACTGATGGACAGATGAGGTGATGGAGTGATGTACTGATGGAGAGATATTGTGATAAATAGAAGGACTGATGGACAGATGAGGTGATGGAGTGATGTACTGATGGAGAGATATTGTGATAAATAGAAGGACTGATGGACAGATGAGGTGATGGAGTGATGAACTGATGGAGAGATATTGTGATAAATAGAAGGACTGATGGACAGATGAGGTGATGGAGTGATGTACTGATGGAGAGATATTGTGATAAATAGAAGGACTGATGGACAGATGGCATGATGGAGTGATGAACTGATGGAGAGATATTGTGATGAATAGAAGGACTGATGGACAGATGAGGTGATGGAGTGATGAACTGATGGAGAGATATTGTGATGAATAGAAGGACTGATGGACAGATGAGGTGATGGAGTGATGAACTGATGGAGAGATATTGTGAGGGATAGAAGGACTGATGGATAGAAGGACTGATGGACAGATGAAAAGATAAAGTAAAGAACAGATGATGTGATAGACAGATGGACAGACTGATAGAGTGGTGAAGAGATGGAAAGATGAAGTGATGGACAGATGAGGTGATGGAGTGATGTACTGATGGAGAGATATTGTGATAAATAGAAGGACTGATGGACAGATGAGGTGATGGAGTGATGAACTGATGGAGAGATATTGTGATAAATAGAAGGACTGATGGACAGATGAGGTGATGGAGTGATGTACTGATGGAGAGATATTGTGATAAATAGAAGGACTGATGGACAGATGGCATGATGGAGTGATGAACTGATGGAGAGATATTGTGATGAATAGAAGGACTGATGGACAGATGAGGTGATGGAGTGATGAACTGATGGAGAGATATTGTGATGAATAGAAGGACTGATGGACAGATGAGGTGATGGAGTGATGAACTGATGGAGAGATATTGTGAGGGATAGAAGGACTGATGGATAGAAGGACTGATGGACAGATGAAAAGATAAAGTAAAGAACAGATGATGTGATAGACAGATGGACAGACTGATAGAGTGGTGAAGAGATGGAAAGATGAAGTGATGGACAGATAGCCCGATGGACTGTGACACATCAACCAGCCAGCACAGGAAGCCATTTTTTGGATCGGTGATATAACCAGATACACAAACACCATCCCAGCTGTGAATGAGGCGCATGATGAGAGGCAGGGAAAGTCTAACTGATCAGTGGTGAAGTATCTTAGTATTGGTGAAAGGTCCAGTAAATCTAGTTAACCATGTATGAGGGGGGTTCTCAATAGACAACGTTACTCTCTGACCAATTTGGTATCAAAAGGTTGTTGAGTGATATCGTTCATCTTGCTTATAGATCAAACAGTAGATTGCTTATAACCACTTATAGATAGTAGGAGTCACCAGAAACATGAAGGATCAAAGGTCGATAAATCTAAAGTGTGTGTTGGGTGGAAGCTGGGTATAGTAAACCACAAAAACGCAGAATATCAAAGATAAATAAATCTTGGGACTGTGCAGAAATCCGACACTCGGGCTGAATTTTTCACAAACAGAAACATGTAAGATTAAGGGTCCATAAATCATGTATCATGAGTCATGTAATCCACAAAGACACTATAATATAAGATTCATAAATCCAGAATGAGTGCATTTAGTTTAATATGAAGCACAATCTTAAAATCTACATTTAAGACACAAGGGCTAGACCCCAAAACCTTAAAATACCATGTGAAACTTGGCATGGAGAAATTAAATAATTCAGTGAATTAAGGGGCAACGCTGGTCGAGTATAGATATATAGATAAAATAAAGACGTGTGTTTAGGAGTTGAATGAACCCCAAGGTCAATTGAAAATCAAGAGTGGAATGTGGGAAGGTTAACACAAAATGGCATAATGCTGTTTTATTTACAGAGTTCAAATCAACAGAATCATCTCACTGTAGCTGGCACACACACATACTGTACACTGCATAGCATCAGCACTCTGGCTGGGCGTTCTGGAGCAGGTGGGGGGGGTGTCCGGATGGCTAAGTCAGTCGGGGCAGGCCGAGCTGAACGGAGCAGAAGGTGGACTGGATCAAGGAGGAGACAGGGAGCTGTTGCAGGCTCTTTGCAGGCAGGTTTCTCCATGGCAAAGTCTTCTCTGAATTATTTGAGTTTGTGGGAAATAACCATGAGATTATATACAGAAACCACCTACTCATCGGACTTGGCCTCCGCAGCTCCATGTATTCCCTAACTCTTAGCCCGCCATCACACCTTTAACAGGAACATTCACCAGTAAGGACCACAGATCCTCTTCTTGGGTTGATGTTCTCATTCCTGCCCCAAACTTTTCACCAAGCAGCTGGGGAATGTTTTCATATTACTGGTATTGATGCATTTAGGTTTGATTGGATATTGGAAATCAAGAAATAAACGGAGCACGTTCGCAAACTTGTCCACTAGTTCTATCTATCTAATTAAAACTAATAAATCGAATAAAATCGAATAAAATCCAGCAGTACAGGAATGTTCCAATTCTGGGATTTTAAGCATTGTTTTGAAACTCAATTGATATTCAATATTTAGTGGATTGTACCTGTAATATACCATCACATGGCTAATGTAAATCACAGAGAGAATGGCAGCACACACTGGCATGTTATGCCAGGTATCTGAAGAAAAAAGAATGAATACTTCTTATTATTTATGAATCATAAACATCCTGTGGACAGATATCTTATTAACTCATCCAATCAATCAAAAGACTGAGCTCTTACATGTTGCATAACTCGGATTATTTTGCACACAAAGACACACAAAGACTTGTTTTACATTTCAGGTTTGTGCAAAAGAGCTGGTGACAGAGGAAAGTATACGAGTGTATATCGCTAACGCATACACATTATATATATATATATATATATATATATATATATATATATATATATATATAATTTCTGTTCCCTTCCTGGTGCTGTTCCCTTCCTCGCTGGTGCTTGGTTGTGACATTTCACTCAAATCTTGAGTCTCTATCACGGACATCTTCGTCTTCTTATCACAACCTTATCAACCGAAAATGCTATTTTATTCAAACCTCCTTGCTGGAGTGTGTGATGTGACATCATGTGCAGGTGCGATGGATCGCGTACCAACCAATAGGGTGTCGGAATGGTATGTTTATACTTCTCATCCAACCACAATCAAATTCGCTCGGTTTATCCGAATGTTCTTTTGTTTGTTTGTTTTTTGAATGACAAAATGAAATAAAATAGGAGTAACGAGGCTATTTTTAAAATGTAAGGAGTAGAAAGTACAGATAATTGCGTGAAAATGTAGGGAGTAGAAGTAAAAAGTCGGCTGAGAAATTATTACTCCAGTAAAGTATAGATACCCAAAATTTCTACTTAAGTAAGGTAACGGAGTATTTGTATTTCGTTACTTGGCACCTCTGACACACACACACACACACAGAGCGTGTGCACGCACAAACACTAACAGAAACATTTATCTGTTAGGGTTTATTTTTACTTTTTTTCAAAGGTTATTGTCGCATGTTAATGTGTTTTATTCCTACTTTATATTTTCTATTATAAATTTCTATATATTTTTGGGGGGTTGTGGAACAAATAATTAGAGTTTTCATTATTTCTTATGGGGGAAATTTGCTTTGATTTATGAGCACATTGTCTTACATTGTAGGATTTTTTAAGAATTTATTTGCAAATTATGGTGGAAAATAAGTATTTGATCAATAACAAAATTTCATTTCAATACTTTGTTATAAAGCTCCATGCAGATCTCCTCTAGATTAGTGATGTTTTGGGGCTGTCGCTGGGCAACACGGACTCTCAACTCCCTCCAAAGTTTTTCTTTGGGGATGAGATCTGGAGACTGGCTAGGCCACTCCAGGACCTTGAAATGCTTCTTATGAAGCCACTCCTTCCTTGTCTGGGCGGTGTGTTTGGGGTCATTGTCATGCTAAAAGACCCAGCCACGTTTTATCTTCAATGACCTTTCTTATGGAAGGAGGTTTTCACTCAAAATCTTGGAGGCGCAGTGTGTTACTGATGTAACTGATGGTGTACTGATGGTGGCCTTTGTTACTTTGGTCCCAGCTCTCTGCAGGTCATTCACTACTGTAGGTCCCCCGTGTGGTTCTGGGATTTTTGCTCACAGTTCTTGTGATCTTGCGTGGAGCCCCAGATCGAGAGAGATTATCAGTGGTCTTGTATGTCTTCCATTTTCTAATAATTGCTCCCACAGTTGATTTCTTCACACCAAGCTGCTTACCTACTGCAGATTCAGTCTTCCCAGCCTGGTGCAAGTCTACTTGTTTCTGGTGTCCATTGACAGCTCTTTGGTCTTGGACATAGTGGAGTTTGAGGTTGTGGACAGGTGTCTTTTATACTGATAACAGATGCCATTAATAGAGGTAATAAGTGGAGGACTGAGGAGCCTCTTAAAGAAGAAATCTTGGTTGTAGGTGACCAAATACTTATTTTACCGAGGAATTTACCAATAAATTCTTTACAAAAATCCTACAATGTGATTTTCTGGATTTTTTTATTTTTTCTCTCATACTGTAGTTGAAAATAACAGGCCTCTCTCATCTTTTTTAAGTGGGAGAACTTGCACAATTGGTGGCTGACTGAATCCTTTTTTGCATCACTGTATGTAATTTAAATTATAATGTTAATTATTATATTAATAATTATAATAATAATGCTAAATTTCTACTAATTTTATAATCACCTTGGTTTTGTTTGAATGTAGAACAAGTGGAAATATTTGTGCAGAATATTTATTTTGCTGTCGTTTGTTTTCTAACACAGTAAGGAATAAAACATCTGTTGTAAACATGGTAATATTAACACTGCACATTGTTTTCCTGTACTGGCAGTACACATTGTTTTCATTTATTTTATTTATATTTAATTAGGATTACTGTACACATCTCTGAGGAACCTTGTGTTCCCTTTCAAAGGCTACACTCGATGCTGCGTGAAAACGCTATGGGAACATCTTTTTGTGTTGCCGGTTGTGAAGCATGTGTGTGCCAAACACGCCAAATTTTTGGCATATATAACCTCGGTCAGGTGACGTCATCTGATGAAGTGCACCTGCAGGTTAAAAATAGGAGTGAACCGGAAACATTCCTCAGATCTTTTTGTCTTCAAAGGACCGAATATTGTGTTTGCGTGTGATGTGTGCAAGCGAATTTAAAAATATTAACTCACCGATATGGTGAAGTTTGTTAGGAGATCCATGCCTCCGCTTTTTCGGAGCGCGATCTCCACACCGTTGTTTCGGCGCAACTTGCTTAAACAGTGCAATCTGGCAGACGTGCACGAGACGGGAATCCCCCCTTTCTCTCGCGTCCTCGCCGGATCAGGAAGTTTCCCGTCCACTTCTCAAGCACGCTCCGCGCTTCTTGTGAATGGATAGGAAAGACTTACTCTCGCCATCGTGTTTCGTATTTCACCGCGAAAGCGGGATTTCCCCAAGCGCTCGAAAAAAACAAAAGACGACAGATTGCTGTCGGGTGGCCGGGGGGGGAGGAGCCTCGGATAAACAGCGCTTTCTTTCCCTTATTTCTTGGCAACCTTCATGACGAGTTAACCCTTTCATGGAATAGCCTTATTTATCCCATGTTTTTATGCCATCATCCTCGAATTATTTGAATGCTTATGGTTATAGGATGATGTCCCAGTTAGAAGAGACGCTGGGGCTATCTCTCCTGGGATATCATCCTTCCTAAAAAGAAGCATACACTCCTCACCAAGCCGTGTAGACTGACATCTTCCCTGGTGGGGAAGAGCTTCAGGCAGCTGATTAGGCTGGTGCTCTACTGCACACCATGGTGGTTTTGCAGGCTTAACAGGCTGACCTGCTGAAAGACTTGAGCACTGGCGGGGCTCTACAACATCGTTCCTGGAATTACGCTGAGCCACAGACCTGTCTCTTCGTGCAACAAAGCAGACAGTCCATGCTATCGGCTGTTTTTATGGCTGCGATGGTGTTCCGCAGAGTTACCTGTGTTACCTGTGTGCATTCCTCCTTGATGCCCCATCTCGCCTTCTGGCCTGTTTGGCGACGCTGTTAACGTCGCCACTAGGTTCGGGAAGCGAAATCATATGAACAAGCCTTCGGGAAAGTCCTTCCCTGCCATGCTCAAGGGTCGGGACTGTCGGCCACCCAGCCCCGACCGGGTCTGGCTCTCGCGAAGCGCTAAACGCAGGAGTAGAGCGTTATGAGCCGGGCACCCCCTCATAAGACTGGGGTGCGGCGTGCTACGCTTTACAATCAGCTTTGAAGAAGTCGGACCTACGTACTGTCTTCATCACAAAGAAGAAGTACTGGGGTCGTCCAGGACTGTGGGGGTGGCTTCCCCCAGGGAGGTGCACATAGAATTCCTTTCAAGGATGAAGTGTTCTCCCTGGCACCTCCAGGAGGTCGGTGTTCCTGCTCCGCCACCACTGGTGTTTCGGACAACACCGGGCTTGCAAGAAATGTTAGTTTTTCGGTTTTTCCTTGCCATGTTCAGGATGCCGAACAGCTAATAAACCACCCCCCTCATCCCCCCCCCAGTCTAAACGCAAAGACTCTGCCCCTTTCGAAGAAACTGGCAGCGTGAAAGCTACTGCCAAGTTCAGAATTCAAAATGTTGACTGTCAAAGTGATTGCTCTCAATCCAACCAAGGGATTGGTTTTGACAATCGATCTGAAGGACGCATATATTCCACACGGAAATATTGCCACAACACAGGAAGTTCCTGAGGTTCGCTTTCAGGGGCGAAGCTTACCAGTATCGGGTCCTTCTATTTGGTCTAGATAACCCACACATTAGACAACTAGCTATGCTGGCTCAGTCTTAGGGGCTAGCGCTTCAACATTGGGATGTCATCCTAGCTCATCTTTGTTCCTGGATTGAGACTCAACGCCATAAAGGATTCTCTTTCCTGCTTAGAATACAATATTTTGGGTGTCACCTAGGATGCGATTGCATCCTGAAGGAAACCAAGCTAGGCCAGAAAGTGACTGTTATACAGTAAAAGTAGTTATAAAGTTACATCACTTTCAGATATTTGTAGGTCTCATGGCAGCTGTGTCCACGGTAAAACCTTCGGGCCTCGGCACATGAGATTGTTTCAGTTGTGGCTAAAAGCCAGGGAATTATACTCAGGGCCATACCCCCGAGGCAAATAAGGCTTACGCGCCAAGGGCTTCATACACTTTTTATGTGGTTCAGACCCCGGTTTTTGACGTTGGGTCCCACTCTACGTGCGTCTTTTTGTCGTCGCAGATTCTAACGATAGACGTTTCCCTCACAGGCTGGGTTGCGGTCTTGAATGACCGTCCAGCCCGAAGGGAGCTGGAGAGGCTTTCTTCTCGTGTGGCACATTAATTGCCCCGACTGGTGGGTTTATTTTGCCCGGAAACACCTCCTCCAGCAGTTGAGGATACCATGTCCTAGTGCGTACATAATCGCCAGGGCGGACTGTGCTCGCGCTGCTTGAATAGCTAGCGCACCAGGTTCCCCTTGGGGGCACAGGACAAGTCCCTCAAGTGAGATTTTATAGTCTGGATGTTCATGCTACTCCGGGCTCACAGGTCCTTGAGTCAGTCTCCCAGAGATTGTTCTGAGACCTTGTCCTTTGTGCGCACATGCTTCACAACCTTGGGAATGAGATGCTGCGCTTCAATGCCGCACTGCCCGCGAGACTGGATGTCCTTTTTAGACAAAATTGATCTGACGAATGTTACCGGTTCACTCCTATTTATAACCTGCAAGTGCGCTTCATCAGATGACGTCACCTGACCGAGGTTATATATGCTAAAAATTTGGCGTGTTTGGCACACACATGCTTCACAACCGGCAACACAAAAAGATGTTCCCATAGCGTTTTCACGCAGCATCTCATTCCCGCCTTTTCAGGGAACAGGGTTACAGCAAAGTAACCCGAGACGCTTTCTCTTTAACACATCAGTGTGCTTTCTGGTGGTTAAAATAGCATTTAAACCATTACCATTGCTGCTAAGTGCTCTTGTAATGGAATGATCATCATTATCACTAATGAGAAACGCAGACTTGCATGACCAAGTTACACAGGTACAGTTAGAGTGGACTAAAGAAATACAAAAAAAAAACTGACATGCAGAATTTAACACAAACCTGCGACATTTCACTAGCACGGCTGATATTTTTTTATAGAATATTAATAATACATTTTGTTATTGAGTGAATTATTTGTACAGGTGCATCCTGGGGCTTTTTAAATACTTCTGTTCTTCATGTAAAATGCTCCTAATCTTTTTGAAACTATGTTTTAAAATAGCATAAAATTCAATTTAAGACATTTTATACAGTGTTGTGTAGCTGAGAAGAGGGTCAAGGCATTGCGTTCTGAGTGTCAGTGGTAATGTGAATAAAATCAAGCTGCTCTGGCTTCAGCTTCTTTTCATGCAGCCTTCGGTATTCTTTATGGCTATATTACAGAAAATGTTGTTAAAACACATCAGCAGCAATACCTGGATAAAACATCTATTTAACATCTACATTGTCCAATAGTATCAATAATAACAAGAATAACTTTAAGATTTGTAGAATTTTCATTATCCATATTATTTATCAGTTAAAGCCTAATTACGTAAGTTAATTATAATGTATCGAATGCAATATAAGCAACTTATTTCCTATTTATTATTTTTCCCGGAATAAAGCTTGCTTTAGACTCCTTCAAAAGAAGACGATATCCTCGTGTAATGCAGGACCAGTTCTTTGTGGAACTTCCCAGTTGAACACACTCTCCTTGAACATTCCCCACAGGTGGGTATCAGTTGGTGTAAGATCGGGGGAATAGAACAGAGGACAAAGGAATTGATCTGCCACCTATTTTAAATTCAGTCCCCGTTCACAACCACTTCTCTATACGCGGAAATAATACTTAACTATGAATACTCCATCGATAGACTCATCTCCAACAACAACTGCACAACAGAACTTTCTTTTCACTACTGTGAACACGTGCGGCGGGGGGTTATGCCCCATTGACAAACACAAATGCACATCTGAGATGCGTGAGCTTCAGAACTGTACATTCTTCGAGAAGCACTATTTTGAGGGCAGACACTGATGTTGGACAAGAAGGCCTGGCTCACATTATCCACTCTAATTCATTTCCAAAGGTGTTCTACAGGGTCTACAAACCCAGACTCGTCCATCTGATTGCCAGACAGAGAAGCACGAGTCCTCACTCCAGAGAACACGTTTCCGCTGTTTTAGACAGACAGACAGAACATGTGCTATAAGATCCACTAACCAGTAAAGCATCCTTGTGTACTAACATAACCCAAAGGCAAAAGGTGATGGTGGAAGAGGTGAAACGTGCAGACGTAGTCAGGTGACCAACCAATCAGATGCACTGGAACAGAACTCAGCAAAAGCAAATGCCATCAAGGGGCCACATGGTGTCACTATACACCAATTTATTCATCATTAGGATCAATAACTTCTTAGTAATTCATCTATCTTTAGTATGCAATTGACAGTGGATCATGGGATGGATGGATGGATTGATTGATTGATTGATTGATTGATTGATTGATTGATTGAGTGGCATGATGAAGCAATGGGTAGTACAGCTCCAGGATCTTCAGTTTGGGCCTAAGCTCTAGGTTCCTTTCTGTGTGGACTGTGTGGGTTTTCTCTGGGTTCTTCAGGTTCCTCATGCCTTCTGAACTCCTGTATTGGGTGGATGACACACACTATGACTGCAATCACCCAAATGAGGATGGGTTCACTGTTGATTCTGGTTCCTCTCAAGGGTTCTTCCTATTGCCATCTCAGGGAGATTCTCCATCAGCACTGTCGCCCTCGGCTTGTTCATCAGGGACGATCTGAACATTCTGAATTATGCACATTTTCTCACACATTTCATAGTGATTTCTATCATGTTTTTTTTTTTTATTAAGTAACGCTGCTTTTTATCTAAAGACTGTTGATCAGTAACCCAGAGTCTTAACCAGAGAGCTTCAAAGCAAATGAACTGCACATACACATGGAGTGAGAGAGACAGAGGGAGAGACTTGACTTTTAAGTGCCTTTTATTTTAAACATCCATGACTGGCTACCTTACTAACACATAAAAACATTTTGAATGAATAAATGAATAAATATTTAGATACATAAATTTAATAAATAAACTAAATGGATAAATAAATGCCTGCACGATCACATAATAATTAAAATCCTATAGTGAGTTGTTAGTGAACATCTATACAGTAGTGATACATGCTAGTGCTAGGGGTAGAGTTTCACCTCTGGATTTGGGAGCCTTGGAGCAGTATGTTAAACCTACAGCACCAAATTTACGTTTTTTTTTTTTTTGTTTGTTTGTTTGTTTGTTTGTTTTTACCCTGGCCCTAAATTTGATAAACAGATCAGTGCTGTGGTTCGGTCCAGCTTCTTTTTTTTTTTTAACTTAGGCGCTGACAAAACAATAGATGTAGATTTTATTAATTAGGTGCCTGGACTTAAGATGTGTGTGATCTTTTTTTTTTCTTTTTTTTTATGTCTTTTATATTATTTTATTATTTATGTTTAGCACCATGGGCCACTTCTTGTTGTTAAAGGGCTATACAAATAAAGTTGTTTAAAAAAAAAAAAAGAAGATAAATATATGTCTTAAAAACTTTTTCTACTCTACTGTACATACACCTTCAAAAAACTTTTGTTTATAAGTTTATAATGTTAAAAAAAAGTTGTTTGTTTGTTTGTTTGTTTGTTTGTTTTTTGCATAAATAGTTTTACCTGGCCTATTGGAAAATTGATTAAAAAAACATGCTTTTAAAACTGACTGATAGAAAATGGCTGTCCTTGACATGTTTATCTCATTTACGTTCATTATGAATAACTGTTTCCTCATGTTGTAAGTCCTCTACCCTTTCAGAAGTAGACATGCTGTAAATCCATGTTGATGTTTAGTTGTAGAGCAGTCATTGTAGTGACAAAAGGTTTTTGTCCTTCCCTCCTGTATCAGAGGACTGGTGTCCGTATTCAGTGTATCCCATTCCAGAAAAAGTCCACAATCATCTCTGAATCTCTCTGCCTGTTGTTTTAGTGGTTTAAAGGCTGTAAATTTGTGACACAACATTGAGGCAACCAAATTGCTAGCAACCAGTACCCTCTCCTGTGGGACAACTGGGGCAGGACCCAGGTCCATTTCAGCAACTTTCCACCTACTGTACCCTCTTCACCAATGCCTCCCAGTTTTTTCGCAGGTATTTTTCCCCTTATGCAGGTTCCCAGGTATTTAAAACCTGTCCCTCCCCATTGAAAATTCTTTGGGAGTTTGGAAATGTGTTTTCCTTGCCACTGACCTGTAATAAAACTTTTATATTTGCCCCCAGTTGACACATGCAGAGGACGCAGCTTGACACGTTGCCAGACTACTGGTGTAGACCAGTTAAAAACCTCATGCAAGGCTGCCAATATTTCCCAGAATTGTTTGTAAAATTCAGCTAAAAGTCCATCAATGCCTGGTGCTCATCCAGTAGATTGCTGCTGTACTGCAGTAGCTAGTTCCTGAGGTTCGATGTCCATGACTAATGCCTCCACTTGTCCTCCTGTTAGCACCTTTATTAGTTCATTTCTGCATTGTGAGTCAGTAGCATCCTCGTGATATAGGTCTTTGTAAAAATCCACTGCAATTTTTCTCATTTCTTTAGATGATGTGCTGGCATCAGGAAATTTTTAAGTACAGCATTTGGTTGTGTCATCGGATTTTGAATACCATCAAAGTACAGTGGAGCCTTGGATTACGAGCATAATTCATAAATCTGGAAGCGGGCTCGTATTTCAAAATACTCCTAAACCAAATCAAATTTTCCCATAAGAAATAATGAAACTCAAATTGTTTGTTCCACAGTCCCCCCAAAAAATATATTAAAAAAATATAACGTAAAAATAAAACAAATTAACCTGCACTTAACCTTAAAAAAAAAGAAAAAATAAATACAGACAGATAAGTGTTTTACCGTTTGTGCACGCAGGCGCTGTGTGTGTGTGTGCGTGCATGCGTGCGTGTGAATCTAAAGTAAGCTCCCCTCTCCCCCTTCTCATCTTACATACTTACCCTTTCTTTCTAGAAATCCCTCCAATGACCCGAGCGACACACTAATGATTGAGCGACACACTAACGGAATCACTGAAAAAAACATTAATGTTTAAAAGTGACTACTCTTAAATTTATCCATGCAAAAGAGAGATAAGAGGAAAGAAGAACAGATGAGGACAGCTGGAGCAAAAAAGAAACCGCCCATGTGATATGATGTCTTTTTTTCTGATTCTTCCTCTTTTTGTCATTTTTCTCAGACGAAACCCCTCCCTTTTTTTCCTTAGTTGTGCCAAACTGACAGATTTTTGGAATTTTGCTAAAGAAGCAAGAAACTTGTCTGTATGTGAGAAGTAATCAGATACCTCCACAGATTCTCCATAAGTTGCTTCCAGAAAGTCATTGATTTAATCTAGTGTGTATGTTCAGGTGGTTACGGGGTTCTCCTTCTTTTCTTCAGCAGCAGCATTGTTCTGTTTCCTCATACATGCTGTCTTCATTGTCCTGTGTACCATCTTCCTCATCTTCCATGTGCACATCTCTTAACTCCAAATCAGGTTAGCCGTCCATACTACTGTAGCTTCTTCTGTCACACTTCTGCGGTCACCGCAATCATTTTATTATTCTTCTGTTCATCTACAGCGTTCTCCAGGGTTCTGTTATGTTTTCTATAGCTTTCCTATTTCATCATTTTTTTACCTGGTTGTTACCAGGATTTCCCACTACTGAGCCCATACAGTATATTCTATGTCCACACCATTGTTGTTGGTTATACATTTTCACGCTCCACCAGTGTGGCTCTACCTCCATTTCCCTCCATAACCTCACGGCTCTGTGTTTTTATCTCACTCGACAAAAAAAGACAAAAAAAGAGAAAGACAGACAGAGACAGACAGACAGAGAGAGGCAAAAAGAGACGGAGAGTGTGAGAGGTGAATATTAAACACCATTTATCGTGAGACAATTAAAGGAAGAAATCCATATTTACATTTTTACCCTGTGTGCATGTACAGTATATACAGTATATACGTTTCGGTGTCGGTGGTGGTGTGCTGATCTGCTGTACTTCTTCTGGGGAGACGTGAGAGGCGGGGTCAGTGTTAGGGGCGGGTTTAACCGATCACTGTACCGACATCGGGTTTTACACTCACGGTGTTTACAGTAATGGAAGTGTGTATAGAACTAACCTGGATGAGCTGTGACTCAGGTGTGTCGCTGCTCTGGGAGTTGGTGACGTCCCAGCAGACTCGGGCTCCTCGGTGTTCCCCAGACAGCGGTGCACGCTCAACAAAATACAGACAGAGCTGCACTTCCTCACCGAATGCCCCAAATATCAACACGTGTGCACCGAATTCCTAAACGAATTCAATAAAATCATCCTCAACTTCAACTGCCTCCACGACCCTCACAAACTGCCCCACCTACTGGGGGAGCCAGGGGCAAGGGACACTGACAGCACAATACACACACACACACACACACACACACACTGATAACTGGTATTATTATTGTTATTATTATTATCATTATTATTATTATTATTATATGCTTCATCTGAGTCACTTTATCTTTGACTTTAACTAAATGTCTTTACTCTTCTGTTTTATACAAATTTACTTCTTATTAAGTTTTTTATACTATTCTGTATTTTTTTTTATCCATTATTACTTTTTCTATACTATTCTTTTTTATCTACTTATGTTTTATTTACTTGTGACTTATTTTTAAACTTTGGCAATAAGAATATAAAAAAATTTTTTATAACAATAAAGCAACTTTCTATCTTAAGAGAGAGAGAGAGAGAGAAAGGAAGAGAGAGAGAGAGGGAGAGAGAGAGACAGAGAGGGAGAGAGAGGGGGGGAGAGAGAGAGAGAGACAGAGAGAGAGAGAGAGGGAGGGAGAGAGAGAGAGAGGGAGAGAGAGGGAGAGAGACAGAGAGAGAGAGAGAGGGAGGGAGAGTGAGGAAGAGAGAGAGGGAGAGAGAGGAAGAGAGAGAGAGAGGGAGAGAGAGAGACAGAGAGGGAGAGAGAGGGGGGGAGAGAGAGAGAGAGACAGAGAGAGAGAGAGGGAGAGAGAGGGAGAGAGACAGAGAGAGAGAGAGAGGGAGGGAGAGTGAGGAAGAGAGAGAGGGAGAGAGAGGAAGAGAGAGAGAGACAGAGAGAGAGAGGGAGAGAGAGAGAAAGAGAGAGGGAGAGAGAGGAAGAGAGAGAGGGAGAGAGAGAGAGAGAGAGAGACAGAGAGAGAGAGGGAGAGAGAGAGGGAGAGGGAGAGAGAGAGAGAGAGAATGAGAGAGAGAGGGAGAGAGAGGGAGAGAGAGAGGGAGAGAGAGAGAGAGAGAGAGAGAGACTGGTGTGTTCAGACTTGCAGGTGACGCCTACAGCATTATTGCGTGTGTGTGAGACAGAGAGAGAAGGTGTGTGTGTGAGAGAGAGAAGGTGTGTGAGTGTGTATGTGTGTGTGTGTGTGAGAGAGAGAAGGTGTGTGTGTGAGTGTGTGTGTTAGTGAAGTCTCTGGTCACAGCACTGATCTGGTGCTGTAACTTTATCGCGTGCTGTAGGGCAGAGCTCGGTTACCGGACTAACCCCGGGATGAAAACCAGGTAACACACACTAACGGGTTATTATTTTTATTTACAAAGAAACAAAACAGTCTTTTTCCTGCTGTTTTTATTTCCCTTTTCTCTTTTTTCTTTGTTGGTTTTGTGCCAACCTGCTGTGTAATCTCCCGGCCCGGATGGCGGAGTTTTACGGTAATTTCGGCGGGTTACAGCGCACGTGCTCGCTGCTGGTGGTGGTGTGTGTGATCCACCTGTCCGTGGTCATCGTCTTCTACCTCAGGAACTTCAGCACCCTCGCGCGCATCCCGACCCCGGTGCTGAGCCTGCAGCACGAGCCCACCCTCGCACCCGAGAACAGCACGCGCAACAGCAGTGCACTGGGCACACCAGAGGTGGACATCAGACAGGGGGACAATCAGACCCTGCAAGAGTGTCCCGAGACTCCACCGCGCTTAGGTACTGCTCTGTCTGTCTGTCTGTCTGTACGTCTGTCTGTCTGTCTGTCTGTCTGTCTGTCTGTCTGTACGTCTGTCTGTCTGTCTCTCTGTCTGTCTGTATGTCTGTCTGTCTGTCTGTATGTCTGTCTGTCTGTCTGTCTGTCTGTATGTCTGTACCTCTGTCTGTATGTCTGTCTGTACCTCTGTCTGTCTGTACGTCTGTCTGTCTGTATGTCTGTCTGTCTGTTTGTATGTCTGTCTGTCTGTACGTCTGTCTGTCTGTCTGTCTGTCTGTCTGTATGTCTGTCTGTCTGTCTGTCTGTTTGTCTGTCTGTCTGTCTGTCTGTACGTCTGTCTATCAATCTATTTGTCTATCTGGCTGTCTATCTAATTATCTACCTTTCTGTCTGTCTGTCTGTCTGTCTATGCTCGCATGGTCCCAGGTTCAAACCTCACGACCACATCCCTACCCCTGTTGGGCCCTTGAGCAAGGCCCTCAGCCCTCAACTGCTCACTTGTACAATATAATGAGATAAAAATAAGAAAAGGGGTAGTCATGAAGTCATGGTTGTAAAACGTTGTTTATAATTAAAACAAAGGACGCCTTCAGACCTCTGTACTGCACCTGAATGCTTCACACACACACACACACACACACGGTGCTACTGATGCATTGCCTAACACACACCTCAAGGTGAAGGATAAGCTTCACCCGGTGATGGAGTCTGCACACTTACCGCCAGAATACATGAATACAACAACTGGAAGAAATGAAAAGGGACTAAAAATCTGGTTTAAAACTCTGGTCTAGGAGGAACATCTGCCCTGGACATTTCAGTGTTTTTTACTCTCACCAAACCTGATTTAACCAATGAGCTAATTACCTAATGAGCTGAGGACAAGTGAGTAGGACAGAGGGTGGGGGTGAAAGAAAATGAGAGAAGAAATGAAAGTGAGAGATGAAGATGAGGGTGGAGCTGAATCAGAGTGAGGGACAGAAGCGGAGGGGGATGTGAGACAGGTGAGACAGGTGAGACAGGTGATCCTGCTGTAGTTCCAGTTGGGCCTCATTCTCTCTTCTTATAAATTCCAGTGCAGTAACACATCATTACATTACACAAAGTAACATAACTACATGGATTTAAAGTTTATTGAAAGGTCCATGCATGCTGTGATTGAAAAAAATATTTCTATCTATCTATCTATCTATCTATCTATCTATCTATCTATCTATCTATCCCTATGTGTGTTTAAATTACAATAACACTTTTTATATGGATTTTTGTAAACCTCTCTCTCTCCCTCTCTCTCTCTCTCTCTCAGAGGGTCCACTGCATGTGGACTTTTCCGAGCCAGTAAAGTTGGACAAGTTGCTGAAGAACCCTGAGCTGTCTCTGGGTGGACGCTACATGCCGAGCGAGTGTGTGTCTCAGCAGAAGGTGGCGATCATCATCCCGTTCAGAGACAGAGAGATGCACCTCAAATACTGGCTCTACTACATGCACCCCATACTGCAGAGACAGCAGCTCGACTACGGGGTCTTCGTCATCGAGCAGGTCTCTCTCTCTCTCATATACACACACACACACACACACACTTGCTGCAAACGAGTTTAGTCACATTCCTCTTGATAAAGATCAGGATGAAGGGCCAATATGAGAATACAATACAGAGATTAGTGAGATATGTGTAGAGCGTTTCAAGAAATACTCACGGTTCGTTAACTTTATATGTCATGTAGAGAAATATCGTTTAAATGATTTTCAAATATGAATCCTAATAACACATGCCGAATCTTTAGCAGAGTTCAGTAGAGTAGTCAAAAAATGTACTCAAGTCAAAAGATATTCGGTGAAATATATATATATATATAAACACACACACACACACACACACACACACACACAATGTGTGGAGCAAAAAGGTATTTCGTCAGCACCAATTGTGCAAGTTCTCCCACTTACAAAAATGAGAGAGGCCTTTTTCATTATATGTATACCTCAACTATGAGAGACAAAATTATAAGAAAAAAAATCCAGAAAATCACATTGTAGG
Source organism: Clarias gariepinus (assembly GCF_024256425.1). Classification (NCBI taxonomy): domain Eukaryota; kingdom Metazoa; phylum Chordata; class Actinopteri; order Siluriformes; family Clariidae; genus Clarias; species Clarias gariepinus. Next base: position 1,742,603 of record NC_071119.1, read on the forward strand.
ATTTTTTAAGAATTTATTTGTAAATTATGGTGGAAAATAAGTATTTGACCAGAAACAAAACTGTAGACCTGCACCAGGCTTGGAAGACTGAATCTGCAGTAGGTAAGCAGCGGTGTGAAGAAATCAACTGTGGGAGCAATTATTAGAAAATGGAGCTAAAATCCCAGAACCACACGGGGGACCTAGTGAATGACCTTCAGAGAGCTGGGACCAAAGTAACAAAGGCCACCATCAGTAACACACTGCACCACCAGGGACTCAAATCCTGCAGCGCCAGACGTTTCCCCCTGCTTAAGCCACTACATGTCCGGGCCCGTCTGAAGTTTGCTAGAAAGCATTTGGATGATCCAGAAGAGGACTGGGAGAATGTCATATGGTCAAAGTAAGAATGCTGAGTTGTATTCAAAGAACACCATACCTACTGTGAAGCATGGGGGTGGAAACATCATGTATCGTGGGATTTTGAGTGAAAACCTTCTTCCATCAGCAAGGGATTGAAGATGAAACGTGACTGGGTCTTTCAGCATGACAATGACCCCAAACATACCGCCCGGGCAATGAAGGAGTGGCTTCGTAAGAAGCATTTTAAGGTCTTGGAGTGGCCTAGTCAGTCTACAGATCTCAACCCCATAGAAAATCTTTGAAAGGAAGTTGAGAGTCCGTGTTGCCCACCACCGGCCCAAAACATCACTGCTCTAGAGGAGATCTGCATGGAGGAACGGGCCAAAATACCAGCAACAGTGTGTGAAAACCTTGTGTAGACTTACAGAAAACGTTTGACCTCCATCATTGCCAACAAAGGGGATAGAACAAAGTATTGGGATGAAATTTTGTTATTGACCAAACACTTATTTTCCACCATAATTTACAAATAAATTCTTTAAAAATCCTACAATGTGATTTTCTGGATTTTTTTTTTTTTTATTTTGTCTCTCATGGTTGAGGTATACCTATGATGAACATAACAGGCCTCTCTCACCTTTGTAACTGGGAGAACTGGCACAAAATATGGACAAAATACTTTTTTGCCCCACAGTAAATATATATATGCGCTGAAATGTGTGTCTGTTTTGGCAGATAGAGAAGTTACCGCAGTATGAAGTTGTTCTTTTACAAGTAATGCCACGGATCCATCATATTTTTTTAAGCATAAAAATGTACAACACGTGTGTTGACAATTAATTCTGTACTGAAATATACTTATATATTTATAGACTGTTACAGTAACATTATATGTACAATTAAAGTTAACATATAATCACACAAACATGAAAAACAACCTTCTATACTCACCGCTAGATTGTACACTAACCGCAAGATCCCACTAGTAGCAGCACGGATTTACGGCGTTCTGCAAAATTAGAGAAGGTACAGAAACTTTTGTTTGCGGATGCGCACTGAGCGTATGTAGGTCGGATTTACAGGTAGGATAAACTTATAGAACGCCGGCTGAAGATTTTTATTTTTTCCAATCATTAGTCAAACGGAGTCATGTGATTATTGTTGCCGCGTCTGATTGGTGTAACAGTCAGGCGGTAGATCCACCGACTGCATGTGTGGAATAAACGGTTATAAAAGTAACGAGTCGAGTGGAGCCGAATGTAGCGGAGTGAGAGGAGCGTTTCTTCTTCACAAATCTACTCAAGTTAAAGCAAAAAGTACGTGGAAGTAAAACTACTCATAGAGGTAATTTTTTTTTTTAAAACGTTTCTCACGTAAATGAATCGGAGGAAATGCAACTCATTACTACACACCTCTGATCTTTATTAATGCATCACACTAACGCCATTACTTTTGCCTTTTTGGTCTTTAATTTGTCACTTGTTCAGTATTCAGGAGGTGACAGGAAACGTCATTATATCTACAGATTTTTCGGGTTTAATCCAGAAGCTGCGACGTCCCGTGCTATCGCTACAGAAACGTTAACACATCCGAATCAGCTGTTTGAACATTTATATCACCATCTTCTGACCAATCAGAATCCAGAATTTTACAAGCAAAGGATTTGTTTACTATATGAAAATGTGCAGCTCCAGGAGTCCAGGCTCGCGATTTGGGTTTCGCTTGTTTGCATCGCGGCTAAACAAATCACCCGGCTGCAGGAGCTGGACATGCGGATTAGTTTTTCATTCTCTGAACTTGACTTGCTTTCTTAGCATGCTAATTTGTTAGTCAGTTAGTCAGTTTTGTTTTATTGTTGTTGTTACTTGCGCTGTTCATGCGATAGCGTTTACCGTCGCTAACCTCGATCCACATGTTGTAATACACAAGCACCATCTGTTGGAATGAACGCGGGAAACAGTGTATAAAGAGGAGTTCCGGCTGTAGCGGAGTGTCATCAGTAACCTTATCGTCATGCTGAATGAGGAGTCGACCGCGCGCACCATCCGGATCAAACCTTCGAAACACAGAGAGCTTGTCACCAGTTTCACTTCCTGAAAGTGATGCAGTAATTTTAAAGGGGGCGTGGCTACATTTTTAAAGCTCTAGTGTTTATTTAATAATTTTATATAATTGATTAAAAGATAAAAACAATAAGAAGTATTTTTTTTAAGTATCAAAAACATGAAATATTTTAATATATTTATATTAAAAAGAGTTTAAACAACTTGATGTAGAAAATTCAATATTTTAAATATTAAGCTCTACACCCAATCTAAATCTAAGATCATTAATGGATTCGCTTTTTACACCAGCTGTAGAAATAAGATTGGTGTGTGTGTGTGTGTGTGTGTGTGTGTGTGTAGGACGGTGATGAAACATTTAACCGGGCGAAGCTGTTGAATGTGGGCTACAACGAGGCGCTGAAGGAGTACGACTACAACTGTTTTGTCTTTAGCGACGTCGACCTGATCCCCATAGACGACCGAAACCTGTACAAGTGCTACGACCAGCCGAGACACCTCTCTGTGGCCATGGACAAGTTCGGCTTCCAGTAAGGACAAACTGAACAGAAACAAATGAAGCAGGTAGAAAGAGAAAGAGACGGACAGACAGAGAGAGAGGGACAGAGAGAGGGAGAAAATGAGAAAGAATGAGAGAGGGGGGAGAAAGAGAAAGAATAAGAGAGAGAGAGAGGGAGGGAGAGAGAGATGAGGAGAGAGAGAAGGCTGTGATTTGCCTGTGATTTGCTTGTGACAGTCCAAGAGTAAAGATAAAAACATAAAAGAACAGCAGGTTTATACCGCCGTCACTGCTTAGCAACCGTTGCTAGGCGTGACCGGTTGGCAGAATTCTCTGTAAGTAACATTCGCCAGCCTAATAGTTTCTGCTAAACAGACTTCAGTCATTAGCTTAAAGTCCATACGGCATGTCATGTCTGTAGCTGGAACATAATCAAAGAATGAAGATCAAAGAAATGATTATATATTAATGTACCGCTGTTAAAAGGCTGAGCTTCAGCAAAAGGCATCATTGGCTGATAAAAGGAGGGAAAAAAGCATGAGGATTGTTTACAATCTCCACCTTTTTGCCGCCTCACACTAAGAAGGTGTGTGGAGGCTTCACTCACACGTGACCCCGCCCTGATTTAGACCTGCATCTAGCAGTCAGACGTGCTTGGACAGTTTATATAAAGTGACAGTTTGCTGTAATTAACGTCAACTTCTGGTGTGTCAGTGACTGGCCCAGTAATTACAGTGTGTGTGTGTGTGTGTGTGTGTGTGTGTGTGTGAGAGAGAGAGAAGCCATTTACTATATAATAATTCAAAACATTTAAATCAATGAACGGATTATAATCACTTTTTTTTTTTAATTAAAGGGTGCTAATACTTTTGTACATTTTACATGACATTTCGATTCTTTTGTACGGATTCATTGGTTATTTAAGAGTTTTTGATTTAAAAGATTTTTGTGTGTGTGTGTGTGTGTGTGTGTGTTTAGGTTACCTTATAATCAGTATTTTGGGGGCGTGTCCTCTCTGAGTAAAGAGCAATACCTGAAAATCAACGGCTTCCCGAATAACTACTGGGGTTGGGGTGGTGAGGATGATGACGTCTATAATCGGTGAGACAATCACACACATTCTTACACACACAAACGCACAAACACACACACCCTTAATTAATCAGCCTGCTTTCTTTGTGCAGTTTGTCGTTTCGTGGCATGACCATCTCCCGACCCGATCACAACATCGGAAAGTGTAAGATGATTCGTCACGCAAGAGACAAACTGAACCAACCCAATCCTCAGAGGTAACACACACACACACACACACACTTCAGGAAAAGAAAAAATATCATGTATATTATATTAACACTGTATATTACCAATAATATTATCATATATATCACTATATGGGGTGTGTCACACTTGGGGTGCTGTGTTTGTTCACAGGTTCACCCGAATTTCCCGCACCAGAGAGACAATGGACACAGATGGGATCAGCTCTCTGGAGTACAGCGTGGTGGGCTGGGAGAAGACCCGACTCTACACCAAAATCGTTGTGGACGTGGGGAAGGCTCCGCACCTCTAACATCTTAAACGGCGCTGGCTTTTTTATCACTTCAGGACCACGTCAATGAGCATGGAGAGTACAGACAAAACAAAAGGACGCTGTAGATGTGTTTACTTTTATTACATTTGGCAACCGATTTGAACGTTGTGATGAACCCTAATGAGAAGTCAAACGCCAGGAGGTGTTAGCTGGTGATCCGGAGCGGGAGGGAGTGTTTGCAGTATGCGGCTCACCTACACACCGACCTGACTGGAAATACGAGAGGTGAATGTGAGTGGTGTCACATCACACCCTAATTGCGGTTCTCTCACAGGACCAGAAGAACCTGAAGGACCACAAGTCATCGTGGAAGACATACACTGCAATCTCAGCTTTTTATTATAAATATTTGTAATGTGTAAGGGCGATGATTATCACGTTCTGATAATAATGTTTCAATATTTATCACGAACCCTGACCTCTGGTGCTGGTATCAGGTACAGGTCCGATAGTGTGCTCATGTTCTTGTGGAAGTCCTCCACAGTCAGGTGGCACGCTGTTGCACAACATGGTTAGTAGACCATTCTCACACATCGAGAGCTCATGCTGGTTTTGTTTTAAGCACTTTAAATATTGTATATTCATACAGGGATTTAAACCCACAGCCTTCCACCTACTTGGGGATGTTCGAAGCCTTAACCAACTGTGATTGTGTACAATCACAAAGTTTACAGAGGATCACAGGTCTGGGATTTGCACTCACAACCCAAGCATAGTGCTCAGTAATAAACAGAGATTTGGGTTTTGAGTTCATAACCCTCTTGGAGACCCCATGGTCAACAGTCCCCCCTACAAATCCGAACACTGTGATTTTGTGATGACTGGGCTTTGAACCCATATCCTTCTGGTGTTTGCTTTCGATTCATTATTTTAAATATCATCTGACTGGAGTCGTACAAGCTCTTTGCTGACATTTTGCGCTATCGATATATTGCGCTAGTGTTCGAATTTGAGCTTATAACCTTCTGGTTAATAAAACAGAGCCATGATTTAAACAAACTACAAACACAAAGGAGAGTAGTTACAAGGCTTTAGTTAAGGACACATTGTTGTCTCTTTTTCAGGGTAGGGATTTAAACTTTCAACCATCTGGTCACTGGAAGAGAACCTTTATTTATGTATTAAAATGTAAATGGATCTTTGATAGTCAAGGGATTTAAACTCAAGACTCAAATGTTGAGCTGAAAAATAAGTGCCTTCTCTTGAGAGCCACAAATGGTTTTTTGTCAGTGCTGGGATTTAAACTTGTAACTTTCTGGTTCAGAGTCATAATTAAAAACAAAACAAAAAAAAAAGGTTTGTAGTCTCCCAGGGATGCCAAAGTTGCTCTCAGTCAGTGCTGAGATTCAAACTCACAAACCTTCTGATTATTAGAATGCAGAAATAACCAATTAAAGGGTTAAGTGCCTTTTTCTCAAAAACTAAAAAGTGTCCTCTGTCAAAATTAAGATTTGAACCTATAACCTTTTGGTGCATAGAACAAAGCATATATGAAAAACCTGTACATACTAAAGCTCAGTAGTTTTTGGTTTAGTTGCCAGGGTTGGGATTTGAAGTCTCAACTTTTTGGTCACTGAAACATGGTTTTAAAAAGTTCATAGGCCCACTCTCGGGGATGCAATCTCAGGGGATTTACACTCATACCCAACTTTCCTGGGTATTAGAATAGAGTTTATATAAAGTTATAAAATTAAGTGCCTTTTTATTGAAAACCACAAAGGGTTTTCTGTTAATGCTGGGGTTTATACTCATAACCTTCTGATTATTAGAAAGGAGCCATATTTAAAAAGAAAAAAACAAAAAGCAAGATAGTTATGGGTTGAGAAGTTTTAGGTCATCTAATGTTGTCATGGTTAGGATTTAAACTCGCAACCTTCTGGATACTCAAACAGAATTAGAATTTAAAAAAAGCTTTAAATGGTTTACTCTCAGGGATGCAATGGCTCTTTGTCAGTGTTGGAATTTGAACTTGAAGACTTGCTGGTTATTAGAATGCTATTTACCAACCATTAACGTGCCTTTTTTTTTAAAGGACCTAAAGAAGTCCTCTGTCAAAGCTGGGATTTGAACTCACAACCTTCTGCTCATCAGAACTTTGCTTCCACTGCCACCACATGGACACAGATTTGTTACATGACCGTCTTTTTACTCTGTAATGTATTTACCTGAGCAGTGTGCTCCGAATCACATGACTTGCTGTGTCGGGGGTTAAAGGTGAACTAACAAAATAATAAAACAGCTTTGTGATTGGTGCCCATCATCTCTTCTTGCTGGGAGGTTATATAAGGATGAGTGTACAGACACCGAGGGGATAATTCATACCACAGTTTGGTGACCTCGCCATGAGTACAGTGTGCAGTGGTGCCACCAGGTTCTGTGTTCTTGAAATATTGAATCTTCCTAATCCTCAGACGTGGCGTGTACGCGCTGGATTAGACAGCGAATGATGGGCGTTTGGGTGGTGAGGTATTTAATGTCAGAGTTCCATGTGAAAGAGGAAAGAACAGAAGGTAAGAGTTGAAGGAAGGGTGTGTGTGTGTGTTTTACTGGGTCTAAACCTGTTCATCCCATCGAGGTGTACTCTTTAGGAATACGAAGGTCACTAACCTGATCGAGTGCTCCCTTTTTTTTAAGAGTTTATTAAATAATCCCCCTGAGAACCCATGTCCTATGGTCGATTAATCGGGAATGTAAGGTGATGATTACAGTATTATGTAAAATATCAAGGGCTTAGATTTTCTACAGAAGCTGTTTCCAGTTTAACAAGGGCATGTACCAATACGAAATCACGAGATGATACTTACACTGGGAACAATTGATTTGTATCATGCCCAGGATTGCCCCACCTCACCCACTGCCCCCCCCCCCCCCCCCCCCCCAAAACACAGGAGTTTACTTTTGTGCTATGGCTAACATTATTGATATTCCTGGAAAAGACGTGAAAAGTTACGCTCTCGCGTGACTGAGATTGAAGTCTGCTACATGCTCACACTGCTACAGGCTTCACCAATGATGTCGCACCTAAACAGCAATCAACTTCGGTTCTCAGGTACGATTGGCTTCCATCTGACTTGATCTGTGCCTGGGTATGCTGTATCGTTCTCGAGACCACTTTTTTTTTTCTTTTTCTCGGGCATGGTTCCTGTCCAAGGAACTGTCATGTTCTCGCTGATCAAAATGAACCAGGTCAAGTGTTCTCGGAAACGATCCCAAGCTCCTAATGTTTAATCGCAATCATGCTAATGTTAAACCTAATTACAAGAATAAAACATTATAAAAGATTTAATTTTATGGTTGCAGTCTCTCTCTCTCTCTCTTTCTTTCATCTTTTAGTGTAGTTCAAAAAAGACAAGCGGATATAAATCTCAAACTAGTTGTTTTTAATTGAACACCTTTGCACCTAATGAAGCTGTTGCCTTTCTTGTGCTTGAAAATCAAAGTGGTCTATTAAATATGGCCAGGGGTTTTCTTCATAAGAATTTGATGGCATTGCGTTCTTGTGAATTTAGCGCATTTGTTCTCCCCGCCCATCAATCAATCAGCGCAGTGTTTGCCAGGGTGCATTTTTTTTCCTTTCCCGTTGCATTCTTTTTATTAATTTTCATTTTCATTAATTTTTTTACTCAGGTCAGAATATGATTTAAAAAGTATAATATTTTTAAAAAAAACATACTAAAAGTAAAATTACAGATTTTAAAAACTACTTTAAAAAGTAGAAGTACACAAAAAAACTACTTAATTACAGTAACGCGAGTAAATGTCATTTGTTACTTTCCACTATAAGTACAATGCAGATATTGAAATATTTTCTGTACCTTTTTCAGTTATGGTGCACTGAAGTACTGCAGTAGCTGTTATCCTAACTAGGTTATTCTATTATCCGAATAAGAAGTTTTTAGTATCATCAGTTATTATTATTTATCGTTTTATTTTAAATGTTTATTTTGTAAAGTTATTGTAATATGAATCTATAGTAGACTATTATTATTGATTGTGTCTGACAGGTCCAAGAGATATAGGACAGTAGCAAATGGCTAATTTCATTTAAGTGATGTGATGAGCGGCGCAGTTTGAAGTTTAGTTTATTAAAGAAGGCCCGTGTCAGCCTTATTTTAGTTTTTAGGCACGGGCAAACAGAAAAACAATGGAAGCAGATTGTCAATTGTCCAACATAATTTAATACTGTTAACATAAATGAATAGCGTTGGTACAACACATTGTTCAGTTGTAAATTAAGTTGATGCAACTCAAGTAAATTTAAATTTCAAGCCCTGGTCAACAGAATTCTGTGAAGGAAGGAAACATAAGACAAACGGGATAAAACAGAGATTTTTATTTTACACCAGCAGCAACTTACAAATGAGGTCTCAATTTGAAAAGATGTACAAAACATAAAACACCACAAATAAGTATTAATCATAGAAAAAAAAATTAAACATCAACAGAAACGTTTTGTACTTTATAACTGTCCGTTATGACTTTTAAATATGACCGTTAGAGACGGTTGGTCAGGAAACTCCTGAAGTCAGATGCAGACAGGACACTTTCACTCACAAACTCCTGTGGAAAAATACAGAGATAGATTCAATTAAAATTCATGATACTTAATTTATCAAATAAACAATATTTATACTTTCTTCCTCTCGCTTCACAACTCATGAGAACAGACCGAAACCAGAACCGAACCGCAGATTAAGCACGCGCATATAACCCTCGGTGTTTTAAGTGTGATTAAAAATACAAGAAATAGCTTCAACCAAAATAACGTGACTAAACATCGCTAAACAGAAGGTGACATTTATGTTCAGTATTTCGTTTCTATTTAGAAAGACGGGAATTAATTCCTGCTTACCTTTTCCACACGCGCGCCAAACGTTTGTCTTCTCAACACGCTGTGTTCTCTTCTCGCGATGTCTTCTCGCGATATTTCCGGTTTTGCTATTTCCGGTTTTCATAGTGAGAAGATCTCTTTGGTTTATCTCAACATGATTAAATCTAATACATGTTAAGTTGTTGAATTTCATGTAAATACAACATGATTTATTCATGTTTATCTTGGAAACATGAACTTATTATGTACAAATCACATATTACATTTTAGTACATGTAACAGGTAGCCAGGTTCATTTTTTCAGCGTCTATACTGTATGAAATGATTTTATTTGGATTATTTAAATGTCTTTTCCACACAACTCAGTGACGATTTGTCTCGTTGTTTGCTTTTCTTTTGTTTCAACATACGTCAAAAACTTTTGTAAAGTGCCGGAAGGGGAGTTAAAAGTGTTTTTTTGTTGTTTTTAGGACTGAATACTGTAACAGACTAAAATGAATTGACAGCAGCGTCTCCCGGCACCAGCACTGCTGAAAAGTGTGAAAGTGCTTTCATGGTCGTTTTTTTTTTACTTTTTCCTGTATTATGCACATTCTTGCAGGAAAACAACATCCTAGAAGAATTTCCGTCAGGTTTCAGGCTCCATCATAGTACAGAAACTGCACTAGTTAAGATTGCACATGACTTGTTTTTAGCTTCAGACCAAGGCTGCATCTCAATACTAGTCTTACTTGATCTAAGTGCTGCATTCGACACCATAGATCATAATATTCTCATAGACCGCCTACAAAATCATATAGGTATTCAGGGGCAGGCATTTAAATGGTTTAGATCATTCCTGTCTGATCGATACCATTTTGTAGATCTAAATGGAGTACCGTCTGATGTAATGCCAGTGAAATATGGGGTCCCACAAGGGTCAGTTTTAGGACCTCTCCTGTTCTCAATTTACATGCTTCCCCTGGGAAACATCATTAGAAGGCATGGGATTAGTTTCCATTGTTATGCTGATGATACCCAATTATACATCTCAACAAAACCAGATGAAATACCCAAGTTGTCTAGATTAACAGAGTGTGTCCAGGACATAAAAGATTGGATGACCAATAACTTTCTTTTACTAAATTCAGATAAGACAGAGATATTGCTCATCGGCCCAAAAACCAGCACACAACAGCTTTCACAATTCAGCCTGCGTTTAGAAGGATGTACTGTTACTACTAGCTCAACAGTAAAAGACCTGGGCGTGATATTAGACAGCAACTTGTCTTTTGAAAATCATATTTCCAATATCACAAAAACAGCCTTTTTCCATCTTAGAAATATTGCCAAACTTAGGAGCATCTTATCCGTATCTGATGCAGAAAAACTAGTTCATGCATTCATGACCTCCAGACTGGACTATTGTAATGCATTACTAGGTGGTTGTCCTGCATCCTCAATAAACAAGCTACAGTTAGTCCAAAATGCAGCCGACAGGGTTCTCACTAGATCCAGAAAATATGATCATATAACACCTATATTATCATCCCTGCACTGGCTACCTGTTCAATTTAGAATTAATTACAAAATAGTACTACTTACATACAAGGCTTTAAATGGTTTAGCTCCCTCATACCTAACCAGTCTTTTGATACGCTATAATCCACCACGTCCCTTAAGATCACAAAACTCCGGACTTCTGGTAATTCCCAGAATTTTAAAATCTACAAAAGGGGGCAGGGCATTTTCATATTTGGCTCCAAAGCTTTGGAATAGCCTTCCAGACACTGTTCGGGGAGCAGACACGGTTTCCCAATTCAAAAGTAGGCTCAAGACGCATCTCTTTAATCTGGCATACACGTAACTCATCCCATAACTTCATACTCCAGTACACCTATCCTGAATGGCAACTACGCTAATTCTCTCCATCTTTTCTGTATTTTTCTACCCATCCTGAGACATCTGGAGATTGTGCCAGCTTCAGTAGACAAAGGCCAACCCTGCGAGGTTTCTAAGGCATCTTGAGAAGGACCTGCTCCAGCTAGATTCTGCTTTATGATGGCTGGAGCTACACATCCTGCTCCTGTGCTTCCAGTGATCTGACCCCATCTGCCCTCTGCACCTACTGCTGAACTGAATCTACACAACTTCTGTTATATTGAACTTTCACCTGCACAACACACATGATGTTATTTCTATCTGTTATCACCCAGATGAGGATGGGTTCTCTGTTGAGTCTGGTTCCTCTCAAGGTTTCTTCCTATTGCCATCTCAGGGAGTTTTTCCTTGCCACTGTCGCCGTCACCCTTGGCTTGCTCATCAGAGACATTTCATTCATCATTCATTCATTTCATTATTATCTAGACACATTTTTCTCAAACATACACACTTCCAAATATTTTCTTTTCTTTTCTTTTCTAAAAAAAAAAAAAAAAAACTTTAATTTTTTTTTTGTGAAGCTGCTTTGGGACAATGACCATTGTTAAAAGCGCTATATAAATAAAATTGAATTGAATTGAATTGAATATTTTTATTTTAATTGTGTATACCAGTAAATTTTAAGTAACAGCACTTCAGACAGTTTGTACTTCATTATTGTATTGTACTTTACTTAAGCAGTATCGCAGGATATCTATAGTATCATCTGTTTAATTACTGCAGTATAAAGTTACAGCATAACTACAATATCAACTGCGGTATTATTGCAGAATTACTGCAGTTTTAGGCCTTGTTCACACGGCCGTTAAGTTTGTGGATAAACGAACGCACTCTGAACGTCCTAGACGTTTATGTTGTGTTTTGTAGCGGCGCTTGATTGACTTCTACACCGGCGTTGGTTTGTCTCTGTCTAACGTCAGCCTGCAGCCCAGATTTTTCCGCATTTCCCTATGTATATCATGTAGGATCATGGGATATAATCGGGCCTCCGAAGTGTAAAATGAACGCGAGGGAAACGAACTAGAAGCGGTTTCCTTGCGTTCGTTGGGTTTTGAACGGCAAGAAAAAGCTGCATGCAACGTTTTTTTAATGCCGTATAAACGCGCAGCCGGACAAACACACATCATTAAAGCCCGTGTGAACACTCTCATT